>NW_009193532.1:0-58338 GCF_000690835.1 Fulmarus glacialis | reverse complement strand
ATTCCTGCTATATTTATAACCTATCGCCAAACCACTGCAACTGCAGGATTTCTAATAAAGCTATGGAAATTACATGCATTGCAATGGGAGTTGAATACATTTACATTTGTAGTATTTTACCATTTCAAAATTTATGGCAGATTACCTTGTTTGTGCATGTCTGGACTTTAATGGTTATTTTTTATAGCAGAAAATAGTAGTTTATGGTGGTATTCCCAGTAGAAGGTTTTTATGAATCCACCATATGGAGTATTACATAAAACTAAACTTGTATCAGCAGTGATTTTATGTAAAATAAGACAGTGAACATTACCAAGAATTAGTGATTACAGAAAATGTCAGAAAACTTGAAATTTTATGAATGTGATTTTTTTTTTCCAATTATTTTTAACTTGTATTAATAGCAGTCCAAATCCCTGCTTTTTCATGTAGGAAAAATCTTCATTGTCTGCAGCAAATCCTGGGCATCTCAAGCAAATAACATTTACTGCAGCTGACCTTCCCTCCCCGCCACCTCCCGTTAAGGTACCCTTCATGGACTTGTCGTGTTTGGCATAACAGAGAGATGTGGTGATTTATGCAGGAGAAGACTAAGGAAATCTGGAAAGTCTTCCCGTTTTCCCAAACACCCATCTCTGTCAGTTCATGTATTGTAATCACAGATACTTTCTTCAGCATTGGTGGTAGAAGATAGTCTTTTGCCTGTGCCTTCCTACAAATGCAAGGAACAGACTTCCGCTAGCAAAAATTGCGGACAGGAAAAGTATCACGATTCCATAGGAGAACATGAAGATAAGCAAGGCTATTCTCATGGAAATGTGTGTTTGCATAAGTATTGACATCAGGAGACTCTACACGGCTTTCTCAAAGAGCACCTCATGGATTTGGGAGTCATTCAGCCAGCAAAAAGAAATGTGCCATGAAAAGTAGGTAACCAGTCACACTGAGAGAGCAGCAGATGGTGCATCCATGAAGCAGTTGTCACCGCCAAGAGCCTGGCATGTTCTGCAGGCTGAAATGTATCTGCCTCATTAATGAAGCAAGCACTTGGGTAAGGAGTGTCTATGAAAATATCTATATGCTTGCAAATAAATTGTAAACAGGCTGAGAGGTTTATATCTGGGATGTAAAGAAGAAGATGGGAAGAGGATGGGAAGAAGAGACAGCTGTACGTATCTAATCCTGCTTCTTTTGCTGGTCCCAATCCTGGCAGAAACTCCTGGGCAGCTCAAAGCAGGTTTTGACCCCAAGGCACAGTGCGTTAGGGATGGTGACCCAGGTAAGCACTGCTTCTCTACACTTTCTCAATCCCTGTATGGCAGCTCACTCGTAGCACCAAACTGATTTAGGAACGAGGGCATAAGGCCAGCTCTGCTACTGGGGGGAATTCACACCTAAAGGGAACTGTGAATTTTCTAGCAGTAAAAAAGGGCCAGATCTTAAAGAACAGCTCATCCCTTAGGACTGGATAACCGTTTCTGTAGAATGGCACTGAAAGCTACCATATGGGTTTGCTATCTAGCTTTAGGGTAATTCATGTGAACGGTGCAGATTTCCTCTTCTTGCTCCTTTTCCCACAGAAATCCTTCTTGCTTGAGAGAGTCTTGAAATCAGAGGATTTCAGATCAGGCTGGCACACGTGTATGTAGGCATATCCTGGGTGACTGTCAACTTCTGAAACATTTCAAGGTCAAACAGGGCCATTTTATCATCTTGTCTGACTTTTTGAGAAGCCTGGTGCCTTTGTGGCTCAGAGAACTTCCTGCTTATACCCATGGAAAGGATGTTGTGCAAGAGAGGACTCACCCAGCCCTTCGCTCTGGGAGAAATCCTCAGCTGGGGTATGTGCTCAGAGACTTAGGGGTGCTACTGTCACTGTTCCCACCAGCTGAGGAGCTGCCTCTCGGCCTCTCTACTTATGTGAATCACACTCTCTTTGCTTTTTCATTAGCTGATGTATCATAATCCTACAGCTGTCTTCTCTCGATCTAAATTGCACACTAATACTGTACATTATTGATTAAATGAGTCTACAAATGTCTTTTTAATACTGTATGGGTTGATCAGTCGTCTCAGTTAATGTACAGCACCTCCAGTGGGCTTTAAAACCTAGTGAAGCAGCTTTTTACCAATCTTACTTGGAAAGAAAAAAATGCATGAGAGGCCGTGCTCACACGCACACTGAGGTACGTGTTTTGGCAGTGGGGAATTAGTAATGATTTCACTTGCTATGCTAAAAAGCTCCCTGTGTTCACAGGTTTGGATTTTGATAATCACAATTGCTGATCTAACTCTTTGCAACTAAAAGAATTCATGGGAGATTGTTGTTATATACTCCAGTGGCAAAGCTGCACAGTAATAGTTGAGCTAGTTTAGCAACTAATTTGGCCTTTCCTGTGATTTTTTTGGAGGAGAGTTTCAAATCTTTTCTTAACCTTTTTTTTGCTTTTTAAAAATTTTTATGTACACAGCACTGTAAACTACATTTCCCAAGTATGACATTTGATGGTAAAAGTAATAGTACTCTGGCTGTTTCAAGCGATTCTTTGCATTACATAAACAGCATTCAGGAGTGACTCTAGTTTCTGTCTCAGCTAGTTAATTATTGTGATTTTCCTTTTGCTTTCATTTCTTAAATCTAAATTCCTCTCTATCATCCTTCGTGATTCAATCTATATGCAACTATTAGCCCATTTATAACATAGTAGGAAAAACATGTTTGTAATTTTGGGTAGGTGTCATGTTTATCTGGTTTCATAGAATTATAAAAAATTGGGCTGAAAGGGCCTGGAGAGATTATCTAAATCTACCCCATTCTGTTTTAAACAAGGAGACAAAAATGAGGGTTTATATGCACATATTTCCTGAAATATGAACTTTACCTCAGATCTGCATGCCTAAGCATTGCACAAATAAAACCAGAGCTCTAGTCCAAAGAAAGGGGGCTTGTGAGGGTATTTGTGATTTCTGTGTGCACTTCTCATGATGGGCTTGGCCACAGAGGCACAGCCAAAATCAATCCAAAGCATTTACCCTCCTTTGTCATTATTCAGATCGACATCTGCATTACCACCAAAAGAAAAAACAACCTCTAAACAAATTGGGTCAGTATGGGTACATTTAGTCAGTACAAAGCTTTGAAAGGCAATTAAGTGGTTTCAATTCTTAAACGGTAGCTGTGCTGGGAGGTGGCAGCTGCCCAGTGACTGGTGGATGGGCCTCTTGGTGCTCTCCTTTGGGATGCTGGATATGGCTTTGTGGTGTTTAGAAGAACAATGGAGAAACGAACAATGAAAAAGAGAAGAAGCCTCAAGACAGAGCAGCAGATCTGAATTAAATGAGATGGTAGCAGCTAGACTGGAGAGGTTGGGGAATTGCACAGTGGCAGGAATAACGTTTAGAAGGTGGCTGGTTGCTGCCCCGACTCCTGGGTGATGGGCAGCTCCAGAATCCACTTAAGTCTTAAAAGACAGAAGATTTTACTTATACTTTAGTAAAGCAGCTTCTCCGAGGTAATCAGACATTTAGCTCCTTGTCAGATCCTTTGAGTCATACATTAGCAATGAAAGAGTGATATTGCCACTATCGTCCCTGATGATTCAGCAAGGAGCAAAACATGATAGCCTTTCTAACAAGGCTGTTATTCAGACATATCACTCAGCGTCCGCACTCTAACTGCTCACTGGTTCAGAGTGTTAATGCTCTGCATATTGTGCTTAATAGAATTTTAAATTATTTTGATTAAAGTGTCAAGGGATGAGGATTTAAGATGGATCAAAGCTACTTGCTTGTGCTATGCCAGTTGTTAACCAGCCACTTCCAGAACGTTATTGCACAGGCTTAAGTGATATAACATTCAGACATGAGAAATACGAGGAAATATTTCTCCTAATTTCATACTGGGGGACTGACAGGGCAAGGAGGAGACTAAGGAGATATATATTTCATACACAGTGACTGACTTGGGGTCCCAGTTCTTCTTTAATAGAAGTTGATGGGACCTTTACCATTGCCTTCTATTCAATGGCAATTCGACCGTGGATGAGCAATGACAAAAATCCAGTATGGAGAGCCTTCACTTCTTTTAGGAGAGACTGTAAACATTAAAATATGATTAGATAATGAAGAAAATAAGTAATGGAGGCCTGTCTGGCTGTGAAGACAGGTATCTGGAAGTAGAGTCAGCACTAAATTCTTGCTTTGAAGCTCACTTAGTTGGTAGGGGCAGACGTCTTATGTGATGGCTGTTTAGTTATGGCAACAAAGAATGAGTAGGACGTTCCCATCACATATATCCTTCAGCTAAAACAAAATACTTCAGCCTACGTGTAACTTTAAGTATGCAAATAAATCCACTGAAGCTAGTGTAAGGAGAACATCTCGCAATTCTTAAATGAGCGCATGTGCTTCAGGACATCCTCTGAGTGGAACCTTAGAGTACACGGTGCCCGAATCATTGTCTCAGCTAGTGCATTTGTTAATATTTTGACCTGAATCAGAGTCCAGTGGCCTGGACTGTGAATCTCTTTCTTGCTAAGAAACTTCTTGCTGCTCAGACTTAAGGGACATTAGCAATGAAGTGAAACCATCATCTATTCCAGTCGTATTCAAGGTGATGCAGTGTTCTTCTCTGCTTTGCTTCTAAAATAAAGAATAACACTCTGTACAGCTTTTGCTATGGCATCTCATTAACAGATAATTGCTTAAAGTCTCAATAGAATTTGCATCCACATCTGTAAATGACCATATGGCACTTTATGGTAGAATATCCTGGGCCAGACTGGTTGGTATGCTCCAGCTACCGATGTTGCTTTAACAATGCAAAGCAGTCATAAACTCACCTTAAGTGGTTGGTTAAGTCAGGTCTACAGCCACCCTGAGTGACTGCGCTGCTGAAGCCACCTCTTGCACTACATACTAGGTTGTTTAAACAAGTGCTTTGTTGAAATGACAAACTTGCTGTGAAATAATGTTGTCTTCTACTTGGTGTAATCTAAAGAACTATAATTCTTGAAGCTGCTACTGACTAGAATTATTCCAATAGAAGCAAAATTTTTATTGTTGTTCTCTTCAGCAATTAAGTGTGAACTATAATCATAGTCAAAGACCACTTACCTAAAATAGGATTCATTTAGCTCAATGATAACCAGACTATTTATTGTTCATTGAGTAGATCTCAGAATAAAATCAGAATAATAGCTGATATTATGAAAATTGTTTAATAGATTAAACTAAAGAATATAGAAGATCCAGAAGCTGAAAATGAAAATATATGGTGAAAGTCCATCTTGATGGTTCTTAGTTTGTGTGAGTTGGCACAACCACATCTATGGTCTGTTGCACAACATGGAGGGAGTTAGCATTTCAAGTGTTTTCCTATAATCCCTTTCTTAATAGTTCCTCAAAGCATTCTTTCAAAGAAACAACAAATACGAGTACTTCATATCAATCTACAAAAAAATATATCTACCTATTGTTGCATGATACAAAATTTCTGCTTATGCACCCCCCTCCAGCCATGGAACAGAGTCTGGTGGGCTGAAGGCATCTGATGTATGAGTTTCATCCTGTTTCCAGTGGGGACGTCCAGGACTGCAGCCATTTAAGAGACAAATGAATATACAGAACCATTAAAATGTATTAAATACTCATGCATGTGTTTCACTGCAAGTACATGACTAATCTTTTTAACTCCAGAGGCAGCAGGGCATACATCTTAAGCAGGAACTTAAGAATTTTGTTGAATGGAAATCACAGAACGTTATTTCCTTCACTGGAGTGTTAGATGGTGTAATTGTCATGGGGATTATCACTCTCATGTGGAGAGCAGGAGAGCAGGGCTGTGGTCACACTGCCCGCCTTGTGCACTCTCACTGTATTCACCGAGTAGCGGTATGTTGTCCATGACCTGTTTGGACCACCTATAGGCACCTATAGGAGAGACCCTAGAGGAAATATATGATGACTCTTGTGAGTTGTTAAAGTTGACCTGACACTGGCAATGAGAAAAGCTTAACTAAATGGAAATCAGGGGAAAAAAAAGAGAATTCAGAGCTGGGGGACCCTGCAGGTAGAAGCAACACTGAAGTTTTTGTGCTGTATTTCACAGTAAGGAGCAACTTCTATGCCTGCACACAAGTCAGAGTGCAGTGAGCACCAGGTCAGGGCTAAGTTGGCAGTGTTGCTACTGCTGAATCAATACATACCCTGTGGCTGCTGCTATTGAATGTATTCAAATACCTTGTAAAACAGGGCAGATCTGCAAGTACCATGTTGAATCAGTAAAGGCATTGCCTGTCATTCATGGGCTTTTGCTCCTGGCATAACCAGGGAGCTAATGCTGCAAAGGCAGAGAACTTTGCTAGAGAAAAGTTGCATCATAATTTACAGGGTAACCTTTACACTGTGAGGAAAAAGATTTTTCATAGAGACAAAAGGCAAAGACCTGGATCTCATTGTGAAACTTTCCATTCCTTTTACTTCTGTCCCCATTTAAATGAAATAGGGGGATCCATTTGCAGCCAACAAAATTAGCTAAAAGCTACTCACATAAAGACAGAGATTTCAATGAAATCGAATCCATATATTATATCATAGGAACAGTTGTCCAAATTTAATTTCCAGGTTAATAGGCTGTTATTGCCACTTTCAAATAAAGCAATTAAAAGTAATATTCTTATATTACTGATAAGGAGGATCACACTGCATTGGATTGTCAGCTTATTTTGTTCAATGTTCTTAGTCAAAGAGTATCTACTACAAATTATTTTAGGCAAAGGTGGAAGACATCTGCCCATAGAAAAAAAAATTACCTCTCTGAAGTAAAAGGTAGATTTTTTATTAAATTTTGAAGCTGTAAACTCTACTCCTTAATTTGTGAGATGTGTAAAAAGTATTTTCTGTCTAAATATACTTTTATCAGTTTTTCTGAACTGAAAAGCAGAGGTAAACCGAGATGTTAATTATACACCAGACGTGTTTTGCTGTAGATGTTGAATGCTCTCCATGGAGCATGTGTAACATGTTAAACCATAATCTCTTCCGCAAAAGCTTTTTGTGGAAACTCCCAGAATATTTCCAGTTATTTACTGCAAAAGTTCTACACCCTATAGGCAAAAATCTGATCTAGGAGAAACAATATAATTTCTCAAGGGAAATTATCATAACATATGAACTAGAAAACATTACTTTCCCCTTGTAAAATGGCATGACTGTAACATATGTCCCGCTCCAATTAGAAACTGTCTTTTTTAGATTATCATCATGTCAGCCTACACTTGTGAAAGCAATTTTGACAGATCTGGGGCAAACTTAAAAGCAAAGGAGACAGCTAGCCTTAGAATTTATAAGCACGCATTAATTTTGCAGAGAGGATATTTTTTGTCTGTTTGAAGAAGACAAAGAGCTAAGCAAATCCCCCTAATTCATGCTACTTTGGTGAAACGCAGATGTGTTTCACAACGGCAAAATAACCGTACTCAGCTACTTTGAGGGACTTACTAGACCAGAGCAATGCAAAGTTTCTGACTTGACATTGTTTCTGTCTAATGAAATCTCCTCCAAGTTTACTATTTCTCTAAGGAGACTGATCTAGCAGAAGAGCTTGTAATTGTCACTGTGCTGGAAAAGTTTTACTGAATAGGGTGAGTTGATTTCGGCTGCGGTCGGCCATCAGTCATGGGCCACGCAGGGAATCCTGACCTGGGAATGGACCTCGTGGTGATGAGATCCTGATGTTTCTGTGTCTTCATGGATCTACAGCACAGATTTGGAGTAAGGCAAGAGGGAGTCAGTTCCTGTTCACAGTCCTCCAGACAGTCTTTGGATTTATGGGAGACATTGCTTCAACATCCCCCATGCCAGCAAACCTTTTCATCCCTGAGAAAACACCTGTGGCTCATGTTTAATCCTTAAGACCTGTGAAAGTTTTGACACGTGCCTAAATAATGCTTCACTTTGAAAGGCATAAAAAATGACCTTGTAGTGCAGCCTTCCCAGTCATTGGCATGTATTCTCCAAGTGGGGCAACATAAATAAGAAAGTGGCAAAGGTCTCTGTTGATTTCAATCATTCTAGGATATGAAATCCTTGATCAAATTAATCCTTTGGGATCTGATTCAAAGACTCAGATGCAAAATACACCTGTCTTTAGGGATCCTGGGTCCAGCCCATGCCAAGCAAAAATAATAGTGAAGCCAGACTTAGCACTGCTGATTTAACACACATGCTACGTTGCTTAGTGGTACTGGGGAGGGAGATGAGGGAGCGGACTTCCCAATCCCAGTGAAGTTGTGTTTGAAGTGCACAGGGTACTTTCGGGTTGCGCTGTATGCAAGAAGGTGGCATTCCTTCGTCCCCAAAGGCCAGCTCAAGACCTGTGCTCTTCTCAGCTCTCGCATCAAACTTGCTTTGTAAATTATAGGTTTGTCTTCGGGCAGGGCCTTGCCAGAGGAATGGATGGTGCTGAGCAGGACGTAGACTGGCTTCTGCACTGCACAGAGCCGCAAAAGCGCATGAGGAGCACAAAGGAGTACTTCTCACTGTCAGCAGGTGACACCTTGTCTTTCAGATTAAAGTTTTTAATTTTAAATGGGCATTTCTGGCCCGAATATTGGCAGCCACAGGACTGCTGAAATGTGGTATCATTTATGACTCTAGCAGTAAGGAGTTCACTGTCCATGATCGTAAAACAGATTCCAGTCTTGATTTGATATTGATTTAACAGTCAGCATAAGTTTGCCCTTTAATATTAAACAAAATATGTCAGGCTGAAGCATTAATGGTATTCTTCCTCTGGGTTTCTCCATGCATATTTTCTCCAATTCTTCCAAGCAGCGATGCCTGTCAGAAAGTGGGCTTCAGACCTCTGTCCTGTAACACCACTTTTCTGGAGCAGCTGTTCCTGTTAGCCCACACTGCCCCGTACAGTGCAATCCCCTTCACCACTCTTTTGCCCCTAACACAGACGAAGGCCGTTTCTGCCGGAAGTCTTCTGTTACAGTAATTGCCAAAGATTGGCGAATTTAGTCATCATTTCTTTCTGCATACATGCTGCTGGTTTCTAGCCCTGTGCTCCATCCTCCCTCCCCATCCATCCCTGTTCTAATGGCTTTAGTCTATTCTTGCAAGTCTCATTTATTTTCTTGCTTCTTTTTGACATGGGTGATGCAACACATGACCTCTGATTTGTCTGTCTCCTACCCCCATGTTTCTGATATTCATTAAGGAGATGTTCACTTTTCCAGCTCTGCTTTTCCCCTTAGTGAGCTACACTCAGAGACTCACATCAATGTCTCTTTTAATGGAAGTTTCTTACTCCCATGTCTGAATTTAATCTCCAGTGTTTTTCTTCCTGGCTTTAGCTGTAATTCTCCTACCATCTTTTGTCCCTTTGTTTAAAAAGTGACCAAAACCATGCAATAACCTGTGTTTGAGACACCAGGAGGGACCTGGTCTTTTCAGGAACACAGCCGATCCCATGAGAACTCCAGAATTACTCTTGAGATGACTCTCCTGACATCAGGTGAGGTCACTTTTGACAACTTACTGCTGTTGTGAACTAAAATATCCTGATAGCAGTATACAAGATTTTTCTCTCAGTACCACCTCCAACCCTAAATCTTTACTTAGCATTAAAGGTAGAGGCAATAGCTTGAATACGCGCTCTCTGTACTGTTCTCTGAGAGGCTGTTTTGGGAGAGCTGAGGAGGAAAGGATTGTTTCTTTTAATTGCAAGGATGTGGCAGTTGTTTGAAAAATGTATATTCATGCTGTATTCTGCAGTTGTTGGGATGGGGAGACTCCTGGGACATGTGATGCACTTCGAATGCTTTTTATTTTAGTTTTTCATGAAATATCAGGGCTGCTGAAAATACAAGATAATATTATGGTACATCTATAATATAAATGGAAGTAAACAGATACATTAGCAAACTGCTTGCCTACTTAAACGTATCTTGCCCTTGCATATGTCCATCCTTGCTACTATTTCCTTCTGTTTACCACAGTGAACTGGGATTAATTTGATCAGACATTTTAATTCCAGGCCTAGTTAGGAGGCCTAGTTAGCTGGCTTTCTGAGCACAAAAAAGTAGTTGTCTCTGGGTCAGCATGCAGAAGTTTATGGGTGAGAGATGTGTAAACTCCACTTTGGTCCTCTGCTTATTCTCTTTTTAAAGTCATAGGTGGAAGCAGCTGGTTTGTGATATTTTCCTGCCACATATGTTACAGATCTTGGAAGTAAAGCTGACTTTAAATAAAAGCTTTGTGAAAATTGGGTTGATTTTCGCTGGTCAGGGTGGAAAACATGGAAGTGGCAAAGAAACGACATGGTCAGAGACAGAAGGAACTACTAGATTGTAAAATTATTTCTACTTTAATTCCCGCTGCTGTTAAGACTACAGAAAAATCCCTGTTGGTGATTGCAGTTCAGGGGCTTCGACCCCAGTGGTCAGTGTGTTTGCTACCTGTGGCTTAAGACCTTTGCCTCCTCACCACTTTCGGTGGCACTTGTTCATGCCACTTGGTCACGTCCAGCCCACAGTCACTGCTGTTGGAGCTGGGGGCCAAGAAAGGCAAATTTCACTCACAGATTTCATCCCAGGCAAGGTTTAAATCCATTTAGATGAACCAGGCTTCTATTTTTAGATCCTAGTGCCCTGAAGTGATATCTTAACCCCACTCCCTGCAAGCAAACCAGGCGTCATTCAATTGTTCCACATCGTCTACATATTCCCCAACTGGTGGTTAAGTTTAATTTTGTCCCGTGATTACCCAAAAGTGATTTGGCCCAATACTGATATTTCCATCATCTTGAACTGATGACAACCCATGATTTACATGCAGCAATATGGTTTTGAGGGATCTCAGAACCAGCTGAAAATAAAGGTTTAATGATTGAATTATATATTCTCTCTCTGTGATAGAAAATAATATAAGACAACTGACTCGGCTATCAGACAGATTACATAAGCCCAAGTTAAGTGGTAGAATAAAAATGACTGATATTCCTCCTTGACTTAAATACAGCTCTAAGTAGTATGCCCTTGAATTCAGCATAAAGCAATTTCCTCCTCCTTGGTAACAGCTAGGGGGCATTCCAAATGCAAATAGAGTCAGCTTTGCATTTTTAATATTTCTTACATACATAATTCACTGCCTCGGTTTAGAAACGTTATTGCTACCTCTTCTGTGCATTTAAATTATTTTGCACCTTTGAACTTTCATATTAACTTTAATGTCAGCTCTTAAAATGTATGTTGTACAGGCGAGCTTGTGCTTATAGCTCTTGAAATTCACAGATTGCACAAATGCACATCCAGGCACAAATACACTGTGCTGTTTAACCTGTGTCATTCCACTGGGACACGAGGGTTTTTACTAACTGCAGGCATGGTTACACCAAAGCCCTGAAAATCAATAGGTAACAAATGGGAGCAAACCAAGTGCAATCAGCACTAGAATATCACATTTGTGTGTGGTCTACTCTACATACACAACCCATGGGCATAATGAAAATTCTAGCTGATCAATAGGAAACTGCTTATTTTAAGTAGCTTTCAAGAGAATAGAAATTACAGATGGAAGAAGATACCCACAATGGGAGGAAGTCCATCCCCATGCTAATGTGGGATTAATTAATGCGTTGCATAAAGCCAGGAAGGGTGAGATGGTTCTGAGCAAGCTTTACTTCCTTGCATGTTTCAGAAGAGAGAAGTGGTCCTGGCCATGTCCGGTGGCCATGAGTGCTTTTGAGAAATTTTTCACTCTGGAGGAAATGGAAATGAAGATTTTCGGCATCTTGCTTGACTCATCAAACTTCCTCAATCACAGGCTGACATTGTCAACTACTTGAAACCACAGATCTCAGGCAGGTGGCTGGGTGACGGCTTTGCTCATCTCTGTTCAAACTGTTCATGAGAGCACAGCTCCGCCTGTCTCTTCCCAGCTCTGTGTAGGAAATAGTGCCAGAAACTTCATTGCATTTATGGGGAAGGAATGGGGTCATCTCATCTCCTGCTCTACCCCATCCCTACCAGACCAGGGTGATCACACAGGGAAAATATATGGCAGCCTGTACCAAGTGTTTCCCTGGATGCTTCTCCTAGGGGGGCAAAACTGAACCCGGACTGAGTCAGCAACAGTGTTTTGAGTGCTGACAACTGTACAGTCAGCATGACTGGGACTCGGACCATAAACTGCGCTTTCTAACTAAGAGAGACTATAAACAAAAGGTATGGCCAAGTTGTCTGCTGGTTTGATTCCACTGACTGTTTCTCAAAGAAAATTCAATTTGGAAACTGAAAATCAAGACTGCTGCCTTCTGCATTGCAATCGATAATAGATGTCCTGCCTCTAACTCTAATTTCCCATCAATTTACACCAGCATAAGCCCAGTGGGATTGATGGAAAATCTACCCCCAGCTTGCACAGGTTTTGCGTACTTCACACAGGCTGCTGTAGCTCTGCAAAGCCAATGCAGGGGCTATAATAGGGATGACAACCACAGGGATGCTGGCAAGAGCCTGACAGTGTTTCCTGGCTGCAAATAAGTGCCATGTACCAAAGCTGGTGACTGCTGTTACTGAAAAGGAGATTGCTTCTTGGCTTATCATGCCCTGGCAGCCAGCAGCTTGGAACCCAGTCCTGTATCTTTTCCACCAAATGGGTGGGGGGTTCAGTCTCCGGTTTGATTTCTCTTGTCAGCTGAAATAATTACTACTGATGAAGTTATAGTGGGAAACAAATGAGTTCAAGGTTTACACTAACATTACTGATGGCACTGTGAGAGAGAAAAAACATGCTTTGATTGGCAGACTGGACAGCCGTGACTTGTCACTAAGACAATGAGGACAGGGCTCTGCAAAACTGGTCTAGCCGAAACCAGCCATGGCTGGAGCAATGCGAAGAGCTCAGGGCGCTGTCAGGGATCCACCTGAGAAGCAGCTGGGGCTGCTCACGTTCCCCTCCCACTGCAGTGCATTACTGTCCTTGAAGTGAGGTCTTGTAACTGGCCCGGCGACAGCTGCAGGTCCATTTCCAGGAAAATGAAAATACGTTCATTTTGATCACCCTGCGGGGTCCTGTCATCTGTGCCTGTAGCTATTCACCGTGCTTGATGCAGGACAAACCAGGCTGGGCAGCTAACTTTGTAATTGCAGCAGCTGTGTCACAAATGAATACCTGACTTGAGCCTAGTGTTTTGGTTTACTGGACAAACCAAACGAAGAAAAAGAATTCAATTTGGATTGAATCAGTAGTTACTATTATTACTTTAAATGGCAAAACAAATCTCCTCCTACAACCCCTTCCTAACAAAATGGATTCATTTAACACAAAATGTCCTAACTGAGATGCAAAAAGAGAAAACAGAAAAAAAATACTAATTCCGTTTGGGACCCTTGTAAGAGAAAGCCTTGGGTTAGATTCACACTGACTACCCAGTAGCCTAGTGGTTAGGACACCCACATAAAATGGGGAATCTGGATTCAGATCTGCTCCTCTCCCTGAAGGCAGTCACAGGCCCCAGTCCTCGAGGAAAGACTTCACTACCTGTATGCCATTTTGGAGGGGGCACAATGGGTCTCTGCAGTTGTTGCTGCTCTTTTTGAATAAATTGTTGAAAACAGGATCCATATCTTTCACCTGCAGCTGAATATCCTACCTGTCAACCCAGAGAGCTGTTTGCTAATACTTTTGGAGGAACAGGAACTCTATCTTTCAGCATATGCGCTGTATAAGAACAAAATTGCTCAGCCAAAGGTTCATTTTGTTCATACAAACCGCTCAGCTTCCTTGTTGGAATTGGTTGGAATTGGCTAAAATACTCCACTCTGCTTTGCAAGAGTTTTGAGGATAAATTACCAGTATGGACAAAACTCAATGCAAACTTTGGTGTAAGTAGCACTGCATTCTTATTATTTAGTAATTTCTTTTGTAAAGCGGTGTGTAACATAGCATATGTATCTGGTTGTACTAATAGCCGCTGTGTTGAGCCACAGAAAAGCCTGTATTCGTGCCAGATGCTAAGTCCCCCTCTGCCCATGTCTCCTCATTTCCCTCTGCTCTAGAAAAAGTTGGAATTCTTCAAAGAGTGACCTCCTCAGGCACCATCTCTCATCTTATTTATTTCTCGATTCTGCTGTCGTTCATTACATTAAAGGTTATTTTTTTAATGAAGCACTGTGGGTAGGGAGAAATAACTTCTACCTTCTGTTCTAATTGATGAATGATGTGTGAACTAATCAGAAAGCTTTGCTATATCCACCATTAAAGAAACAGATGTATGTGGCTCAGGAGAGATTTGTTGAACAGCTTCAACCTTTAAGTGCAGAGGATAAATGGGTGGTGACATCATTATACCTTGACAAATAGAAATTATATCATTCTCTTTTTTTCATTACTGATGGATGATTTATTTCTATGGCTTTGATTTTCATAAGATCCATTCATTGTCTCTAAAGTTAAAACATTTAAAAATTGCAATATGCGACTAAAGTGGTTATAACAATTTGCACATGATCTGCAGCATGTTGTCTTCTGAGCTCTTCTCCTGAAAGCTACTTTTAATAGAACAATACTATGATATGCAGTATGGTAAGACAAAAAGAAACGTTTGAAATTCATACTTGGGTTCATTTTTCAACCGGCCACAAAAACAGTATATGAGGAGTCAGAGGACACTTGATGTGGTTATATGGCTTCTCCATCAGTTGCTGGAGGGTTTTATTTTTGCAATGAACTTGAAGCCTTAGATGACAGAGGGTTGTTCTGCACAGCAGTTCTGTGCCATAATAAACAAGCAAATGTTCCCCTCTCACCCATATCTCCCCAGTATATTTTGAGCTCTTGCCTTGTTTGATTGCATTTCTCATATAGTCACTGAGATGGATCAGAATTTCCCTGAAAATTTCAGTTATTACTGAAGATTGCATTTTTTCCACTTTTACTGCAGCTTACAAATCAGAAACTAAAAATAAAGTCTGCATCTGTTTGGATAATCTATTTCCCCAGAACAGATTAAAATGACAGAATAAATCTTGGAAGTTCTTGGAAGAGCTTTGAATGAATTACAAGAAGAGATGAAAACAAGGTGAGTTTTGCTTGGCTAGGACCTAAATGAGGGAATTAAGCTGATGCTGTGTCGGGGCGAAGTTTGCAAAATAAAATAGGGATCACTAGCATGTACTACAGAAGTATAAAGAGCAGATTAAAGGTGACATTTCTGCTGGAAGGCCTTTACGTACGCTGGGGAAAATAAGACATCAAGATTAGTTAAAAAAGAAAGTAAGTCAGGAAGATAGATAAGATTCGTATAGAAGATCTCATGGGTGCTGGCAAGGTTTCCCAGCCCATGGCTACAGCTTGGAAAGCAAGGGCTGAATAAGTGCTCCTCCTTGTACCCTGGGGAGGGGGCAGGCAAGACATGGCTAAAATGTGCTGGCAAGTTCGCTGCTTCTTCAGGTTCCAGGCAGGAGCTTTTAGGCCAAAATTTTCCTATATGAGAAACCCTTAAAAAAAGAGTCCCTGAATATGTGATCTGATCCTCAGAAAAGCTGATGAGCTAATCCCAGTGTGCAACCCATTTTGAAGGGATACGTGGCCCAGCAAAAAGCTGGTGGCTGCCCCTACTAATGATGCCACCAGCATCACTGCCGCTCCTGCCAGGAGCGGTAACTGGAAAATAACAATGCAGTACTCCTGTTCTGAGGATGCTCTGCTGAAATTTAATTTAAATAAATGTCTATGTATGACTATGTATGGTTTTAGGAGTCAAATCTTAGTGTTCCTCTTGCTGTCAACCAGCTGCCTTTAAAGTGGTAAATTATTCGAAGTGCAAGAAAAGGAATGAAGATGCAATTTAATGTAAATATAGAAAGTTTAAGTTCTGTCACTAAACAAAACCAACTACAACTAAATCCACTTTGGAAAAAGCTGTGCTTAGCTTCACCAGAAGCAATGTATTTGCTTCGGGAACAGCAGTGAAAAAATTCATGGCATTTTTACAAGAGAACTGGGAGCAGATGATCATTCAGGTCCCTTCTGGCCCTAAAATCTATGAATCTAGGAAATGATGCCTCATTTCACAATCTAAGTCATTAAAAACACACTTTCATTATTGAAGTAATCACATTTCTTGGAAACGTGGCTACTGTCTGCTAAGATGATATACCAGATGATCAGTGTTTTATTGAAATTCACGAAAAGAACAGTGTTTTTTGCCAGAATTCTTCTTTTTTATTATTTCCACAAGCTCATTAGAACTCCGAAGTATAGAAAACCACTCAGTGTTATAATATAAAACCGACATAAATTAATGCACACCAAAGTAGCTCCTTGTGTGACCCCCTTTCCCTGTAAGAGCAAGGAAGGCATGAAGCACTCAGAAAGGGAGAGGTGTATCAGAGTATCACGGTCACATATATACACTTGAATAATGCATACAAAAATAATTTTGGGGGGAAGAGAGGAGCTAAGCATTAGTTAGTACTTTTAAATCATCTTAGACACATTTCAAAATACTTCCCAATGTTTTCTGAATACTGTGATCACTCCCATCATACAACTTTCTAACTGGAAGTCACATCCTTACCCTCCACGCAACGAGGAGACCTTGGGGCACAGCCGCGTCTCAAACAAGGGTGTTACCTAACATTATGGCACCGTGCTGGGCCAGACTACTCTTTTCTATTACATCCTCTTATGTTTTGCTGTGGAAGACAGAAAGGTGCTCTAAAAACCTCAGGAACAACTTAAAGAGGTGCTGCTCAATTCCTATGTACTATAAATGTGTCTTCACAACAAAAAACATGGGCAGGCACTGTCCTTAATTTTGTCTTTTTCAGTGCCTAACCCAAGGGAGGGGGATCGATTCAACTTGAATTTCTTGATGGTGCTATAAAACATGACCAATTAAACACATCTGATGAGCCTCCCAGTGAGCTCCAGTGTCGGTACTGCAAACTAGCATTTACCTTCCTATGCATGTGGCTGTATTGGCACAAAACTCTTCTTCACTCTTCTGGGTAAATAATAAGCTCAACCAGAGAGGATGAATAAAGGAAGAAAGTAATTTTTTACACTGAATGAGTACAAGGTAGGACTGAAGTAAATGAAACAATTTGCTTGAGAAAGTGGGTTCAGTAGAAACTTCTGGTTTTGATGAGCTGTCTCTCCAAAGAACTGGATGTGCTTTAACAGTATATTTCTGATTTATCTGCTGTTGCCAGATAAATTTTCTTCTGGGGGGAAGAGCAGAATTCTCTTTATTTAATGTACCATGTCTGGAATGTGGACTAGATTCAGCTGCATGTCGCTTATAATTATTTATGTAACTTATTAATCACTGGGCTGTCACTCAGCTGTTTATAAAACACAAAAGAACACTTGGAGCCTGAAAAATTACATTTTTCCTCCCCTGCACCTCCCCAAAGGCCCCTCTGCACTTCTGAGGAGACCTCCATTTAAATGAAAATCTGTTGCCCAGTCTAAATTACAAGGAACTCTGTAATGATAATTTAAAGAACACGCTTCTACTTTGTGCTTGGGAATTGAATGATTTGCTTTAAGGTGCTGTAAAACTTCCATTTCAACTTTTCTGCTGATGTCCTTGGCTCATCGTTTAGTTTTTTTCCCAAGCGGGAGATGGATAGGGTCCCCCTCTTGTCTGCTCGGCAACCTGTTTTCCCCGTACTCAATACTTGGGAGACCACAGCGTCTCCCAGATTGCTACCTGTGGATCGTGCCTGCTTGAAACTGGCCAATGCATTCAGAAGTTAAGATGCTTATACACAGACATGCACACACTGACACACACCCTGGTTTTCACACATCTTATTTCTTTTGTAACCCTCTGCGTGATGAGTTAATCAGTGTGGTTTTGTGCAGCTCATTCTTGAGCTCCTGTGCAGGATAGCTCACAGCTTGTCTTTCAGGAGAAGGTACCGTGCCAGTTCAGAGAGACCATCATCCGGGCTTGTAAATGGTACACAGAAGAGCAATGACTCCATTCAGCTGAATTATGTTTAAGATTTGATTATGAATGGCATCTTTGAGGCAGGCTATTCATCATTTGACATTCTACGTGGGTCTCAGTGTCTTGAAGCTTCATAAAGGCAATTCATTAAGCAGCTTTAGCCAGACCAGGAGGTGACTCAGCGAGCCGGTGAAAGCCACTGGCTGGCACCCACTGCCGGAACTGGGATTCCTGCATTACTGCCTCGGGCTGCGGTATACCGGCAAAGTGCTTGTCCTTCTGATGCTTCAGTTTAGCCAGCGGTGTAATGGTTATACCAG
This sequence comes from Fulmarus glacialis, assembly GCF_000690835.1. Taxonomy (NCBI): domain Eukaryota; kingdom Metazoa; phylum Chordata; class Aves; order Procellariiformes; family Procellariidae; genus Fulmarus; species Fulmarus glacialis. Next base: position 40,044 of record NW_009193532.1, on the reverse strand, counting down.
TATTTACCTGCTTTCTCACCCATTTGGTGGGCTCACGAGCAACATGTTTTCAATCTTTGCATGAAAGGCTCCACATTAATCCATGCCACGATTTGCTTTGTTTGCTTCTGCCATTAAAATTACTTGTTTCCCCCAAAGATCTGCCATCTGTCACTATTCACCTTTTACATTTTTATGCTCCACAGTTGAGCAAACACCAATGCCTGAATAATCCTATTTCCCATTACCAGCCCTTGGAAGTGCCCCGAGGTCAGGGCAGTGGTGAAGTCTCGCTCCTGGCTGGATTCCCTGGGACCCTAGGGCTCACGCTGCAGCCTTGTCCTCACTGTGGCCACTAATAACATCCCGTTTTTTTTCATCATAGGGGTTGCCCAGTCTTAAAAAAAATATTTCGTTCTGTTTTCCCCACATTGCCATAATCTGCAGGTTTTCCTAGGAAGTAGCGTAGAATTGTAGGAAAGAGAGGCAAAGAGGCAAAGACATTGCCTGAGCGGATGCGGGCAGCTAAGGGGGACAGCTCTGTGCTCTCTGCATGGGTAATGATACTGCGGTATCGTTGGGTATCTGTCTGCACTTGACAAAGGAGAGGGCCAGACCCTGGGTGACAACTGGGACGTACAGCTGCAAGATGCAAGCCACTGTCTGAGTAGCCAGTTGCGAATGTTTTTTCTGTTTTCATAATCTTTGTGAGTAATATCCTGTCAAAGTCTCATCAAAAGTTATTAGTCCCTCCATAAACTGGTACTTCAATATGTAAACTTGCCTCATAATTAATTTTATGAGCTATGCCCCTGGCACCATAGAGCTCTTATTTCATTTTAGGAGCATAATTGATTAGGCTTCCTGTAGCTATGATGTAGACCAAGGATGTCGCCACCAAACAAGGAGTAATTTGTGACAGCTCATTTGTGAGGAGATGTCTACCGTTTGCCAGCGTTGAGCATACATAAGGCAAAGTAAAATATTTTGTATTGCTACTGCTGTGCCCTGCTTGAAGTTACAAAAAAGGAAAAACAAAGAGACTATCTAATTATACAGACAAATTAGTAAGGTTAATTAGTATATATTTGTACAGCAGCTTTTATTCTCCGCTGTAAAGTTCTTCTTCTCCACTGAATTCCTTTGAAGATGTTTGCCTCACTATAGCATCAGATGACATTCCCAGTCAGGCAACTAGATTTTGCGTTGCTAAAATTTCCCTCTGTTTCAATTGTATCAGATATTTTTCTCTACTTTCTGCAACTGTTATGGCACAATGAAATCTCTCTCTCTGATATGCCTTTTGGCAATTACAGAGTCCATCTTGATGCCAATGGTTTAGTAATAGGATTTCCCTTCTTTTCTCTCCCTGTTTAATATTTGAGTGAATGTTACATGAGAGAAATACGTTGGGACACTCAGGCTGTATTAGCTTAATTTATGGCTAGCATCAATGAGGCAATATTTCCTGTGGATAAGGTCAAAAGGGCTTTGTTTTCTATTAATTAAAAATAGGCTCCTATAGGACAATGCATGTAAGTAATAAAGACATAATGTGTATTTGTGTGGCCATAAAGAAAAGGAGTTGGGTTATTCATAGAACACCGATCATAGCTGCAGTATTGCCCTGATCCTGACAACAGAAGCAAAAAAAAAAAAAAAGGATTATTTTATTCTTTCCATATCCTGCTTATGCTAGTTGGAGAAGTGAGCTGACTGTCCAAGAGAGGCAAGTTCCTAGGTTGCTGCAGCCCCTTAAAGGCTGTAAGCACAAGGTTGAAACTAAAAGTATCTGGTGCTTGCTGCCTCTCCAGGGAAAGCTATGTATGGCTAAATTCAATAGGAGCTCTGTCTGAAATAAGACAAAAGCAAAACCTCAAAAAATGGATGATTTAAAAATGAAACTAAGAGAATTTCAGAGGGACAGTCAGAAGAAATGAGAAATGCTTCCCTCCAAAACTGCAACAGAATGATAAATTACTTTTGCCTTTCCGAAGCCAAGCTAGAAAACCTCTGCTCACCTCTATTATCTACTTCTGGTCTCTGAAGATACATTACCATATTAATTCATTGCATTATACAATTTGAGCAACTAAATAAGTTTACCTTATGCCCTCTTAATAGCATTTTCTTCTAATGCTAGCTTTAAGTGATACGTTTTAGGGGATGCTTGAAGCAGAATGCATCACGAAAATTTATTTAAACTCAATTTTGTTTACAAATTATGACTTATCCCTTCTTGATGAACCAAGTATAGAAAACCCACACAGCCTCTCTGTGGATGAAACATCTCTCGGCATTGGGACTGCTGCCATCTCCTGACTAACGCGACATTTTACTGGGGCAAAAAAATAGCTGCCATGTCTTGGGAGGTCAAGAGGGACTGTTTGCGTAAAAGACAACTGTAGCATCGCAGAGCAAATAACAGGCATGACGAATTAGGATGGTTACATCTGCAGCCCATCAGAATGGGTGAGGTGGTGCCGTGCCACATGTCATACCTGGCGTGTGCCAGGGTGGTCAGATGGCTGCGTCATGAGTGGGCTCACCAGGCAGCAGGCTTTGGCCAAAGGCCAGCCTGCAGTGCAAAACCTCAGGAAGGGTTTTCCAAACATTGAGATTGTGGGAGAGAGGATCAAAAACGGATCAATTCAATTTTTAGACAACATGGTTCCTATCACAACAGGAATTTTATGTCCTGTAGCTGTGGTACTGACAGGGGCCCTCTACCCATGCACTGGCTACGGTTTTTTTCTACGTGCATAAGTATTTCTGTGTACACATAAATGCATACATAAAATATGGCTACAAGCAGCTTGTAAACAGAAGCAGCAACCTGACCTGTGGCCTCACATCTTTGCTTGTTCTTTCCCATCACCCAAGAGCCTGAGGAACTCCGGTCTCATGGGATTGCCCCAGATTTATGAACTCACAAGCATATCTATTGCAAACGTGCCGAATCTGCTCCCCATGTCGCACCCACAAAGGTTTCAAGGAGTGAGAAGCCTGATGGAAGGTTCTTCATGCAGCTGGTCCCCAGGTCTGCACATCCTTGTTCCTGGGCTACCTGCTGGCCAGTCCCTCAGCTGTTCAGGAAGATTTCTGTGCATATTGAAAAATTCTGAAATATTCCAGTTTTAGCAGAGGTGAATGTTTATCAAAATGATCATCGTGCAGCTCTCCTCTATTATTCATTGGGACCTCATTCAGCAAAGCCTTTGAGTACGTTCTTTAGCTGAAGCATATACTTCTGTATTTTCTTGAAACACCGAGGATGAATGTATTTTCATTGAGTAAGTTCCCATTTCAGTCATCCACGGAAGAAACAAAGACAATACTGTGCAATTTAGGTATCTAAATTTTTAACACAAACATTTTGCAGACAACCTGAAAATCATTCATCCAGTGTAATGATTATCAACAAATTCTGACTATTAGAAATAAAAAAACAGTTTGACCTCCATGGGCAGAAGAGGAGCTCTGCATTCAGTGGAACTACTCGTGTGTGAAGTTAAGCACCTGTGTGAAGTTTGCAGGCCAGAGGTATACATATGAAATTATGCTTTTGTCCGTGAATGATTGAAACTCCAATATAATGGACAGAATTATTATCACCTTGTTTCAAAAACCAAATAATACATACTACAAATGTAACTGCTCCTTCGGTTGGCTGGCTGGGTTGTTTACCACTCTTGGGTTTTTGGTTTTGGTTTTTTTTTAAAGCATTCAACTATTAGCTATTTACAATGACTGATAGAAGCAGCATTAACTTACTGCCAACGGGAAATCAGTTCCTATTTGACCTTCTGATATGTACTAACCACCTTTCAACTTTAAAGGGAATTTCATCTCATCTTTGTGGCATTGACATAAATTAGTAAATAGAAAGCATCTTCATTTGACATTTTCCACTGTAAGTACATGATCAGCAGAGTCTTACGTTCAGTGATTTTAATTTAATAGGTTTATCCCTGTGCTAGATATGGTATTCATTTAAACTGACCTTGCTTTATTTGAATTATTGCTCAGATTTGCACAAGTACAAATGACCTAATCTTCCAAAATACGTTTTCTGATCGACATAAGCAAACAGTCTGAAGAAGCAATTATGTAAAAGAAATGCTTTTAGGCAACAAATGGGTCTATAAATAAACGAGTACTTCCTAATCACAGGCTAAAAAAGTGTGCCATTTTTCCTTTTTTAATAAAAAAAAATAGTTAAACTCAATGAATTTTAATGTTTCTAAAAGTGAGGGGCCAAGAGTACTTTGGGAAACTGAGTGAAAGCAAAAGCTGCAACAGCTTTTTGCCAAAGCTCAGCCAGCATAGCTGCATCTGACCAGTACCACCTCTGACTTTGCAGGGCTGCACAGATCAGCAAGAAATTATATGGAAAAAACTGGCCATTTTTTTAATTTGCAACCTGTAGGAGGGAAGAGGATTTTTTTACAAGTCAAAAGGTTTTTTTTTTCCCCACATTGAAAGGCAATGCAAAAATATACCACCCTATGCACCTTTGTGTCTTTTCTATTTTTCCCATTGCCAATGCCCTGGGATCCCATTATTTATTTGGATTTACGCACTTTTTCCTAAATAAAGGAAGGATGTGGGGAAATACATGTTTAAAAATCTGTCCAAAGGGGAACTTTTATCCACCCTTGGTATTTGGGGAAAAATGTAACTGTTAACAGTTGGAAAGGTATTACTAGGGCAGGTACTATAGTTGTGTCAACCGGCATCAGAAGAAAAGCGATAGGCGAAGCTTGGTACTGGAGAAATCAGTGTAGACAAATTATTTTCTCACAGTGAATAAATCAAGACTACTTAACTAAAGATGATGAATAGTTACACAGTTGTACATTGGTATGAGCAGAGTCTCAAGTCTAGGAAGAAGAAGGTGGGTGAAAAGGCAAAAGTCGCTTGACATGAGAAGGGGGAATTCATGCTGCTAAAGGAAGAGAGGAAGAGCAGCACAACAGAAACAAAAGCAGGTTAGAGATATCCATCTGTGGAAAGAAGACAAAGAGATGCATTAATGGAGAGTGTACAATGTCAGGGAGATGAGAGGGAAAGAAAGAATCTTAAAAAAACCCAAAGAAATGCAGGAAGGCAGAAATGCAGAAATGCTAAAGCTGAGCATGAACCCAAACTCCACATACTAACTCCTCCGAAAACCTGTGCCTGCTTTGCTCTGGCTTGTTTGCAGGAGCGTGGCTTGGGCTGTATCGCAGGTAGGGAGGTGACCCCTGGGTATGAGGGACCATCACTGGGAGCCTGTGGAAAAATGATGAAGGAAAAACAGTTTTGCTAGGGGGGGAGAGGGATGTGTGCATGTCAGGTTTAAGAGGAGTTCTTGCAGTCCCAAGGAGAAGTGATAAACTGCTACAAAAAGAAAATAAATCAGTTATTGCTCCCATGCTGCTCAGAAGAAGGCTGTAGGAGTAAGACAGGCTCCATATTCACTGGCACTTTGTAACGTTAATGACACTTCTTTGGCTGAAGAGAAATCAAAACTAGAAAGGAGAAGTTCTGCAGGAATCAGTTCTCCTCTCCATGACAGTGGTGAAAACCAGGAGCTGCTCCACTGAAGGAGAGTGGTTCTCACCAAAATAAACCAATTAATTGAACAGAAAATCTCGAGTTTGGTTCTGAGGTCGTGTGCTGCTCAACTGTATTTCTGTGGAAGGCTGTAAAAAACTGCGAGAGCTGATATTTTATGATGGCAGAAAATTGACTTTATATCCTTAAGCTGATGACTTTTTACCTGTCAAAACCTTCGAAGTCTTTTCCAGTGACCATTCCCACATTCTGGAATTCAAGTGAATTCCTTCATGGTTCTTGTCTGCATCAGAATGTTTTTGGGCACATCAAGTTAAGATATTGGTTTCCATGCACGGGGTATACATGCCTCTGCTTTTTCCATAGGGAAACACAAGAAGAATGGGCAAAAACATTTGAGAGATTTCATTAATACAAAAGAATCTGACAGAAGATGATACGTGCTAGCAGAAGAGCTTAATTTGGAGGTATACCTCTTTAGGATTTAGTCTTAAATACACTTATTTGCTTTGCTTAAGAGTTAAAGTCAGACTTTAAGTCAGGCACAAGACTTTAAACAAAAATACAAATAAATCAAATATAAAACATAATTTTGAATGTAATTGCTGGATACCTTTCCTTTTGCATACCATAAGATGTTTCCTAGACGATGCAGCTGGGTTTAATGTCACTCCTTTTCCAGCTGTTAACCTCTGCTCTGTCCCTGTTTAAAACCCAGTGACTGTGTTTTCATAGAGTGATCCCACCATAATACCCTTCTAGGTCTCAAACACCCTCTCTAGGTCTCAAATCCCTCTTTGCTCCCCACTTTCATTTTAAAGCTGGTTTCCTGCTTTCTCTTCATACCCGTGCAGCCTCATCAGCTCAGACCTCACACCTCCCTTGACTCCTGGAGCGGGACTGTAGGTAGAAATGCAAATGCTGTTTGCAGTCAGCCTGCTGGTTGACTGCCGATGTCCTGAGCTGGGCTCTTTGCTTTAGAGGGGACCACAAATGCTTCCAAATTAAATGTGCAATGCACTGCTTGCACGCACATTTTGCGAAGGTCATGATCCTCGGTGTGATGCTGGCTTCCTGTAAGGCAGTACATGGCACATGGCTAGGATAGCTGACAAGTAACAAGTTGCTCTGTCTAGAGGTACTCATAAATGCAAATGTTTCTCTCCCGGTTTTCTTTGTCCCTGGAGGTGGTATGAATTACCAGGAGGATACATCTTCCCAGGTCTGTAGTTCTTTAGATACCTAGAAACAAGAATGTCTTTTCACATGCACCTTGGTGTTCTTCCGATGTCTGCAGGTTAGCATGACCCTTATGATAAAAGTCTCCAGGACAATAGACTGTTTCCACCTTGATCATGCTGCAGCTGCTATAGGGGAAGTGCAAAAGGAGGTGTCCAGGTCCTAAGTAACTTATATGTTGTGTAAATGAAAGGCATGTCTCTATGAGGATTAGGGGTGCCAGCATGGTGCCACCTCGGAGGGCATCTGTCCCTGAGCAGGCAGCGTGGGCAGGTCCTTGTCAGTGGCACCGCAGTCCCCCAGGAAAGAGGAGACATGTTTGTCACATCTCCAGGTGACTGCCTATACAATGTGGGCAGAAGAAGAGCTTTGTTGATGTAAATCAATACATCGTTTATGTTGCTCGTGGCAATGTCTTTCTAACTTTGATGCATAAGATGAGAAGAACAAATGCAGCGTCCCTGGAGAAACAAGTGCCTTTTAGATGTACAAGTAAGGCAGTTATTTACAAATCCCTCCCTGGCAGGGGAGAGGGAGAAAGTGCTAGGCACAGTAGAGGCAGCATATTAAGCAAATGTTTTAGCTTTGTCTCTAAGATACATTCTGCCCTTTCTAAAATAAGTATGCTTGTACCTTAGAGAGAAAAAAAAAAAATCAAAGTGTGAATACTTACCGGAGAAACACGAACATGAAATTCTAGGTTAGATACTTGCTCATTTCCTCAGACTTCTGAGTTTCTCAAATACCTCTCCTTTGCATACTTTGGACCATGAAAGATGTTTCCATAGTGACAAATAGATGTTATGTTTATTTACTGGGCAGCAGGGAATGACAATGTCAGCAAATGACATTTCTGTTCCTTTCTTTTTTTTTTTTTTTTTCCAAGGGAGATCTGTTTTAGTTAATGAAACTGGCAGCAGCAGCAGCAGCAGTTTTTCAGATATTCTTCCCAGCCCGACTTTGAGTGTGTGCGTGCGTGTCTGAGACAAGAGTAGACAGCAGTTACTGTGGCTGTGTGATTCTCCGATCAGCCCTCTGAAGCCTTTTGCTCTATTCGGTATGCACATAGTTTCTTGTGAACAGCACTGCCTGTGAAGTGTCAAGGAGATTTCAGGCTTTACTCATGGGAAGGAACCTAAATATTTCTTGCATTAGGTGCCTGGCCTTTTCTTCAACCCTCCCACACATCTGTTCTTGTTGACAGCTCTGCTGCATTGTCCATAAAAAATGATCTGATAGCTAAAACTCTTGTAGTTGATACTGCTCTGGTTAAAATAAATAAATAAATAAACAACTTAATATTTGCAGTAGGCTGTGGAAAGTAGGAAAGAGATTTTCAGAAGGAGGCTTCTGAGAGAAGAGACCAGGGTCTGAAAAAGAAACAGAGTTTTGGCAGGTTGATTAGCTCATGGATTTTATATGCGTTGAAACTTTTCCTGAGGCTCCATAAAACATATTTGCTTTGTAACAGCCACAGGCTGCTGCTGAAATGAATGCACGATGAATTGAATGCCAGTCTGAAACCCTCTGCAGCCTCTCAGGGTTTCCCATCAGCTCTGCTGGGCGACGCGTGGCCCAGCGGGAAAGTGGAAGGTGGTCGATCCATTAATTGCTCCTTCTCACATCCGTCTCTGTACAAAAATAGCGTGGGACTTGCCTCTCCTAGCCCCGGACAGCTACAGTGCTGGTACCTTCACCTTGCCACTCCTGTTCCCTTGGTGGGCAGTGAAGCAGGGACTGTGCTTCCCACTGGGATTCAGGAGCGGCATAAAATTATTGCCAGAGGTATAAGGCTTTTGTGGTTGATCCTTTCCTCCCTCCTACCTTGTATTCTTGAACCAGAGCTGGCTGGTATCTGGCTGTGTCTGTCAAAACAGTGGAACCAGCAAGACAAACAGTTGCATGCAATATTAACAAGCTGGAGGTAGAAGCTGATGATAATAGTCAGTGACAGACTGGGTACAAGTTTCAATGATTGACTTAAACTTTCAAGAACAGGGAGTAGGTAAACTCCTACTGTTTTGCTTTTCCTCACACAACTTCAGTCCTGAAAGTGTTGTAACATCTCAAATTTGTATTACTGGATGACTACAGAAACATGAGGATTAAGGGGAAGAGTTACATAAAAACTAAATGAATGTGTGGCTAGAGGAAAAAAAAAATCAACAAAAAACTAATTACACACACCCTTCCAAAAAAACCAACCCAAGAAAACAAGCTCTATTAGCTCAGGAACCATGGTGTACTGGTTTTGGATTGGATAGAGTTAATTTTCTTCACAGTAACTTGTATGGTACTATGATTTGGATTTGTGCTGGAAACAGTGTTGATAACAGGGATGTTTTAGTTACTGCTGAGCAGTGCTTACACAGAGTCAAGGCCTTTTCTGCTTCTCACCCCACCCCACCAGCGAGGAGGCTGGGGGTGCGCAAGAAGTTGGGAGGGCAGATGGCTGAAACAGCTGACCCCAACTGACCAAAGGGATATTCCATACCATATGACATCATGCTCAGCAATAAAAGCTGGGGGGGGCGGCTAACAAAGGCACACTAAAACAGTACCTGCGTGTTTCACAGACTTAACTGATTTTCTCAGCAGAATCAGAATCCAGCCTCCAGTCAAAGGATACACAAATCTACACCAGTTGAAACATAGTCAGCACTTTCCTACAGCTTATAGTCTGGCATATATGTGTGTGTGTATATATATACACACAATTATAAAGAGAGAAAGAAATTGGCCTCTCCGTAACTGATTACAAAATCAGTACTTCATTTGAGCTTGGAGATGTTTTATTCTTGCAGCTTGGGGTGGTTTCCCCTCTCCACTGTTCTGTGTTAAGGACCTGTCCTCACCTTCATCCACCCATCTGCCTGCTGGACCTTGGACCCTGGACCAGGATTTGCTGTTTCCACTCAAATTTGCAGAAAGCTAACCCAGAAAATGTTAAATACAAACAGAGGCCTGTTCTTAGGCCACAGCAAAGACACAAAAGAGAATATGTTCTCTCCTTAAGACACCGTAACCCTGATTATTCCCTGTTTCCAACTGCCAGTGAATTTAATTATGGAGGTTTGATCCTTACATCTTGAAAATACATTTGGTGGGCTTTTTTCCCCCTTTCTGTCTGTTACGTCAGGCCCACCTAAAGCTGGCACATCTCTACAGTCACAGAAATGTAAAACAAAACTCTCACTATTGCATGAAGTTTAAAAATGTGGAGTCCTGTTCACATCAGCTCCTTCAAAACCGTATTTGTGTGCTTTAGCAAGGAAGTCTTCAGACTAATGTCAGCTGGATCCCTGGGATGGCTATTACATTCCCCCTGTCATGGGACCAGAAGAGTCTGTGTAGTTGCCTTTGGCCTTGAGACAAAAAAAACCTTGTGGCATGGTATCAAGAAAAGGAGGAGAGAGAATAACAAGGAGAACGAAGAAATGACTTGGCCAAGCCAGAAAACGTGAAGTTGGAGCCAAGCCACTGTGAGACACAGTTTGAACTGTGAAAAGCCCTGGGGCAGCTGGCCCATCGCTCACCATGGGTCGGCGGGTGTGCAGTGGTGCTGGACCAGGGAAGCTTGCACCCGCCCTCCAGCTCCCCCAGCCCCGTCCACCCTTGCTCAAGGCAGGGATGCCGGGCATCAGCCCCTAGCCAGACTGGAAGCCAAAATGGGAAAAGAAAAACCTGCAGGAGAATTTATGGGGGTATTTGATTGAATTTGAATGACTCTAACAAGTGATGGGGTGCCAGGGCTTTCGGTGCATTTGGAGTGAAGAGCAGGTACTTGATTTTGGGATGTGGTGGACTTCTCTGGTCTTCACAAAGGGCAGTGAGGCCTCTGAGGAGGAGGCTGACCGTGCGCGGTGGGTGAGCCAGTAAGGGGAATCTCTGGTGCAATCCTGCTCTCTGTGAAAGGCAATGCTACCAGACAGGGAAGCTTTAGATAACATCACTACTCACCATAGCACCCTCCAGCTTCTCCCTCCCACAAAAAAACACGCCTCTTGGAGATTGGGGATTTATTGGGGAATGATGTATTCCCACGCTTAGTGTCTTTTAAGGGTCTGGTCCAAAGCCCTTGGAAGTATTTCAGTTGACTGCAATGGTCGGCTTCAGCTCGCAGTGTCTTTTATATGGCTTTTACCAAGAACTTCATAATGACGTGTTGACACCTCATAGCATCCCTCGGAGGTTACGTTTCACAAGGAAAATGCTCTCCCAGCTCATTTGTTTTGATGACTAGCTCACACTGTTTTTCATGCCGAAAATGGAAGAAACTATCTGCAAATCCAGGTCCTGTGGGCTCCATATAAAGCTAGAAAAAAACCCCAGATTTGAAAAACTGGTCCTCTTATTCCTCCGACAACAAACCTTCAAGATCATTCTTCTGCCAGTCTTTGATCATCCCTGGTGGATCACATGCAGGCAAGGCCAGCCTCAACATAGAAAGACAAAGTGGGGAAATGAGGTGGAGGTGGGTGTCACAGCAGGAGGGAAGAGTGGAAGGCAGTCTGAGGATGGACTGGCACCAGAAGGACCAGCAGAGGACCATGAAATGGACCTCACCATTGGACAGTGGCATGTTCTGATAGGAATTAGGATGGTACAAAAATAAATGTTGCATGGAATAACTGGACTAGACATCTGAAAAATATCCGTTCCCATCTGAGTAACAACCTCAGTACTCATCATTACAAAGGCTTGTGTTTTGTGGCATAATCTTACTGGCTGGCAGAATTGAGATGGAGGGACTCTCAAGAAAGCCACTTGCCCTTACTAAGTGCCTAAGGCTTATGGATTCTGAGGAATCAGCGTTACCCTTTCTCTGTGACTGAGCCATTGCAGTTCTTGATCAACAGAGATTATGGTTTCAAATCTTGGCCATGTATTTAGACCTAAAACCAGGCAAGGAAACGCCAGGCTAAATAGGTAAGTGTTCTATATAAATCTTCTCACTAGGGCAAATGAGAAGGGGAAAAAATGTCTTTCTATAGTATATAAGCTCTCTTTCACCTCTGCCTGGGTTCCTGCAGGCAAAACATAAGTCTTCTATGTGACTCTGAGATTTTCCTGTTGCTGTATATTCCCAGATTCAAATTTGTCCAACTGAATCTTAGGAAGCAAAAACCTTTGGCAGTGCAATGGCTAGCACAAGCTGTAGAGAGAGGATCCTACTGGAGGTTGCCATTCATGTTGGCTTGTGTGCCTGCAGGAAAATAAGAAAGCTCTCCCCACACAGACAGTTCTGTCGTCATTCAAAAAAAAAAGGTTTCTTCTTAAGCTAAGTGGCCTGATGAGGTAAAGTCCTTGTCAAGATGACAACTGAGGTTGGTAGGATTGGGCAAAATCATACTCTCTCATAGCCTTTAGTTCCATCTGCCACTTTGGACAGGAAAGTACCAATGGCTGATTCAGTTTAAAGATGGCTTTTATTCTGAGCAGACATCTGAAAAACGACCATCTGTCCCTTTTCGCACATCTTCACCCTGTGACCCCCAGATTCTTACACTGCTTGGTCTTCAATACCAAAAATAGGAATTTGAAGGTTCAAGATCCAAATGTGACTCCAGATTCTATGCTGACAGAATTTTTTCTTTCCAGCGGGCTGATGAGAAAGATCCTTTAAAAACCATCTGTGTGAACATAAGAATATATGTGCTGTTAGATGCTTTCCTTTTACCTATCAGAAAAGGTGGTGCTGAAGGACCTGGGGGATTTCAAGGTTTCTCTGTCTCAGTATAATAGACTTTTAGTAGCGTGCACTTTTGGTAGACCCAGGCTGCAAGTCAGTGCAATATACATGATGTACAACCATCACTCGTTACTGGAATTGCCCTTTGATATGTTAGTAGACCTGTGACCCTTCTGAAAACATTCATTTGCACAGCAACTGCTGGCATAGATAGCCGACAGGAAGGGTTGAAACGAACAACATTTGCATTACATATGATCAGTCTTTAAAACAGGAAGTTTGACGGTAAATCATGCAAAAATAGTGTGCATGTGCATGAGTTTGGATCCTTAAAAAACCTGAAACACCAAAAGATCTATCAAATAACTTTAAAATCATAAGCTTTTTCCAAATGCATTTCCAAGAACAGTGTCCAGTCTCCAGCGTGGAGCACGCTGCTGCAGCAATCATTTAAAATTCTGCTAAATCATTCTGTGACTCTCTAACCAGTACTAATAGCTTTTAGGCTGGCTGGCAATCTCACTCCAATAGGAAGCCTTGCACAGGCTTCCAGACCATTTATGTGTGCGGGTGAGTGAGAGAGAGCACCGCAGATTTAATTTAGTGCCCTTGGTGGCTTTCAGTAGAATATATATATATTAATCACTTGTGACTTCTGGTTTGGGGGGTGGGGGTTCATCTGGAGTACAGGAAAATCAAATGAAACTCATAAAGATGAAAGTTGTCTTGATTTCATTTGCTGATTTTAAATAGCAAATTGTTTCTTACCCATCCTTGCATGATAATTGGTAAATGTACTGAAATGGGTTATTTGAGTTTCAATGGACTCTCTGGGCAATCACACAATAACTGGAGTTCAGAATGTGCCCTATAGGTACGATTGCTAATCGCATTGCTCAGATAATTTCTGTCTGGGAGAAACACATTGTATTTCGAAGCTGGCATCTTGCAACGAGGAGGCAGGGCCATCTTTAGCTGTGTCTGGCATGGGGTCCCCAAGCAGATGAGAGGCACGGCTCTGAAAATGTGCGCCATTGACTCAGCTGCAGGGAGCAAGAAATGGGAGTAAATTGTATGAGATGAATGAGACTCAGTAGGTCTGTAGGCAACATTACTCTGCAGATGAAAGTCACTTCATCAGACATTAGGCTTTGAATATGGCACTTTAATTTGGTTGAGTAGTGGCTCTCTGTTGCCCTCAGAGGGCAATTTATCCTATTTGATGCTAAGGACTTGCATTTCCAGAACATGAGTCGTCTCCTTATCTGTGGATAACTCACCTTCTGCAGGTGCCTTTGAGAACGGATGGAGCCTGGCTTAGACTTGTACACCGAACTCCTAGGTGATCACGGCTAGGATCAGAGATGTCATGCCACGGGCTGAGTTTGATCCAAGAAGCTCCAGGGCAGAACAGTTTGGTTCTAAATCTGGAGTGGGGACGAAGCTACGGGAGTCTGTGCTGATACAGCTGAGAGCAGACCAAACCTGTAGTCTGCAGATTACAACCGTGGGGACACTTTAATGATTCTTTTTATCTCGCGTCTACAGAAAACAAGGAAGAATTGTGTTAAATGAGTGAAAATAGTGCAAGGGAGCTCAGGGACTAGTGGGGACTGGGAGTGTCCTGTGCTCGGAATGGAGTTACTGGTACCCGCAGCCCGTGGGCAGAGCTGCCCAGGCGGCACGGCTGGCAGAGGGGCATCTGCCCTTTCGTCCTTCTAACCTAGCAACACAGTACTGTGTTTGAGCCGTTCTGCTGAAAATAAGGGAAAAAACAATCACCCAGCCACAGCTGGTGCCTCTCTCCGTCTCTCCCACATAGCTGCTGTTGCCATGGCAGCAGTCATTGCTGTTGGAGGATGCTCTGGAAGGCCGCCTCCTCCTCCTCCTTGCCTGCTGTTCCCACTGCCCCAGGAGCATCAGGCTGCTCCCATGGAGGAGTCGGTGGCAGGTTCCTTCACTGCCTTCCCTGGGGAGCACTTGGTCTCCCCTCACCTGGGAGCCCCTGCAGTGGCATGGCCGTTTTGCTGACCATTGGCAGCACCTCACAACAGCAGCACAATGGCCTGCTCTTACTGCACCAGGCGCAGTGGTCCAGTCCTGTGCATGTCATTCCTAAACACGCTCTTGCACTTAGCATGTGTAAGAGCATTTTGCAGGGTGACAGCATTTCTTTGACCCTTTCAGCTGCAGAGAACAAGTTTTCTATTCCTCTCAGTGTGACAATGTTGAAATCTGCCTGCCTTTGTCTCTTTTTGTGCCTTCATCAGACAGTGGGAGTCAGTAAGGGTTGTACACTTAATTCTCCCAGTTCTTCCTCAAGACTGCACTGACTGTTTGCTGTTTGAATTGCTAAGCTGTACTACTGAATCTGGGAGCCTTGACAACTCTCAAACACCAACGGGGACATACAGGAAATGTTTTGATGGGGTGTTGTTTGCAGAATTCAGAGTATGTGGGATGGATGGATCTTGTGGATCAGCCAACCCATGCCCTGCTCGATGTTAAGCAAGGCAAAACAAAGTATGTATGTTCAGGCTATTTCTGCAATTCAATTCCAAATTTTCTCACTTCTTTTCACTTCTTTTCTAACTAGCTGAAGGCCTGGATCAGATCTAAGTATAAGTTTAAAGCAGGCTTATGGTTGTGGCTACCCAGGGCCTCGAGGGCTTGTTGTGGCAGGCAAACATCCCAGTGTAGGTATTGTCTTCTTACGCCCTTATACTATGGGTGGTTCTCATGCAGAGGGAATGAGAAAAGGATGACCTAAAAGTCCTGATGGCAACTGTCCAGCAACAGAAGATTTCTCCATACAGGAGAAATTCTTGGACTTACTGTCTTCGTGTTCAACTGTATTTGTTCTCTCTCTGCCCCCATGGAAATTTTCAACTTTGATCGAAAAAGAATAATTATAGAAGCTGACATTATAAACTTCGACTTGGTTTAAAATAAAAAAATACTTTGAAAAATATTTTCCTGTTTGAATCCAGACTAAAGCTAGACTGTCCATTCTCTAGGAAATTCAGACAAAAAAAAAACATCAAACAACTTATGAAATTCCCCTCAGCAGGGATTTTCTTAAAGGAAACAATTATAAAACTATCAAAAATGCCTCAGTTCAAGGCTTTCAGAAGGAAAAATCACTGGGGGAGTTCAAGCTCTGATATCCATGAGGCACCTCTTCCCCCGCTTCCTACTGTGGGACCCAGTTCTGCCCTTGGACCCCCACCGAGTCCTGGTTGATGACCTGCAGCCACAAGGGCTTTTGAGCTTATGGTCCCCGTCTAGGAAACCTGAAGCTTTTTCAGAGGAGGGGAGAGGGTAAGCTGGCAGGAAAGCAGATGGTGCTCTGCTTGGAGACCCTGCAAGGTGTGTGGAAATCACCATCCCTTTTCCTGAATGGGCAATTTTCAGTGGAAAATCGTTTTTGTCAAAAATTTTCTGCCCAGCTCTTCCCTATGGGCTTTTAGTGCCGGTTCTCCATGCCCCTGCCCTTTCCTGCGGGCCTGGCATCCTGCCCAGCTTGGGAGTCCCATGGACAGCAAGGTCTCCTGTCTGGTGGACCCACTGCATTGCAGGAAGATGATCTTTCAGGCAGAAATGGGGCAAGCAGCTGAGAGCTTTCTAATGGGAAGTGGGAGCCTGGGGTTACGGGATACTCATCCTGCAGCATCCAGGAGTCACTGCACCAGCATTTCCAGCTAAAATAATTTTGGGTACTGGACAGGGATGTTGCTCAAAGGTTCCATTTTTTTGAATGGCAAAAACTTTTCAGTTCGGGAGTAATTGGTGGGGTTTTTTTTCCAAATCCATCTTTTTCTCAAAGGAAGGGAGGTGTTTTTCATGACTATTTTCATGGAGCTGAGAACTGGTCTGGCAAAAAGAAAACCAAAACTTTTTGGATTAAAATTGGGTTAAAATGACCATGTGGAGGTGAACTGGATACAGCTTTTACAAAACAGATAGTGAATCTTTAAAGAAAACCTTTGTGTTTGCCACAGCCAAGGTTGTATCTCAATAATACTGTCTAACATTAAGGATTAATAGGATTTAGATGTTATCTGTACTGGGATTTCTGCTGCCAGCTTCAAACTGAAATAAACCATATTGGTGCAAGCCATACTTAGCATTAACACTTTTTTTTTTCATGATCCATTAGTGCTGCTACATCAATTTAGTAAAGAACGCACTGCAAGCAAGTAGTCATTTAATAGGAAACCCAGAAATATTCAGAGATGGCTTAAGCCAGAAACTTTTATTGCTGCTGCTGACAGTGTCATCTTTCAAAGGAAAGAGAGACTGCATAGGGAAATGCTGGTGATCATTTAATATTATGCCGCAGTTCTCACGATAGGGTTTGAACTCTGCTGTTGTCCAGAAAAACTCCTGGCAGTTCCAGTCTACGTTGTTCTGCACATCATGCTGCATGCTCTTAGGGAGTGTTTTTACCCTAGAAATGGAAAGGATGATAGTTGCCCAAATGGTGCTGGTATATCCCATGCCTCTGTCAGGCAGGAGCAATTGGTTGATTCTTGAAGGAATTATTCTGAATGTTTCTAATGTACTCCATGTTCTGCGGATGGGTGGTATTGGAAAGTATTATTAAAACTAGTAAGTCCTAAAGCACATGTTCTCTCATGTCGACACGACACCAACATTATCATGGTGCACTTGAGAAAAATCAACAGCTTTATTAAAAATATGCTGATCCTGGGAACTGCTAACCTATATGGCAGGCTAGATATAAATTAAATTCATCGATTGTACAAATTAGCTGTTTTATGAATAATATTAAAATGAGCATGATACTATCCAAATTAAAGAATAACCCATTTCAAGCGATGTTTATAATTCCGAAGCAGATGTGCTGGTGACATTATCATTATTATTAGAACACTTCCTGCAGTACTTCTGCTCTGGAGGGGAAAAAGGGGGGAAGCAGTCTGGCATATTATAGATGGTTAAGGAATTTCCTGCTCCTTTATCAGCCATCTTGAACTGCAGATTTAGATCTGTCTGGGGAAAAAGGCTGGAATAGGTCAGATCAGCTGGGAATCAAAAAGGAAAAGACTTCTAGTAGCCTAGCAAAAAGCAAAATCATCACCTCAAAGAAAAGAAACCTACTCATAAAGTCACAGCTAAGGCAGGAGTGCTCGTGCACAAGTGTGGAAGCAGAGAAGGTCTCAGAAGAATTACCCAAGGGTGAAGGAAATAAGTATATGAGGTATTAACGTTAAGTATTCTCTTCTGGATCAGTCTTTCAAGCAGTTACATTTTAAAATAATAATTGAAAAAACATGGCTCATAAAAATTAGCCCTCCTGCTTGTGAACACAATTTTAAGACTTAACTGATTTATTTTGTTTGCTTAACTTTTTTGCATTAATTGGTTGCTAATAGTCTGCTAAAGCGAATAACAAGCCACTTGATGAGAATAAAGTATATTTTCAGACCTGTAAACCGTTAGACATCATTTAGTCACTAAGATCAAGTCAACCTAGGCAGATTACACTGGAGTATTGAACATTCAGGTGTTTGAGACCAAAGCCTGGGCTGCGGGTAGTAGCATTACTCTGCATAATAAGTAAGCCTTTTGCAGGAATCCAGTCAGATGTCTTGGAAGGGGCAATGGTGATGGGGTGGGACATTAGGCAGGGAAGGGAAAAACGGGAGTTAGTACAAATGTCTAATTTCTCACCTGAAATGTCTCACTCTGATGATACTGAACAATACTGGACATGGCAATAGTACTGTTCTGAGCCCCTGAACTGTGATTTAGGTTTTAGACAATTCCATTAATTACTGAAACTCAGAAGGCTGCAAAAACATCTTGATTCATTGGCAAACTGACAAACATATGGTGTGTTTTGCAAACCTCTAGGTTTCTGTTCAGAGGAGGAGAACATTAATTGCATACAAATCCTACTGGGAGTTCTGAAACCAGCCGTCGTTAACATTGTTAGATGTCGTATCTGGGAAGCTTAGTGCATTTTAAAATCTGAGCTAAAAATTTAGAACTTTTGTAAAACTTTTGAGAAGGAAAGTGCTGAAGTGTAATAAACTCAAAGAAGAGCATAAAAGTATCTGTGCTCTTTGGTATCTGGTGCTGGTGTATCAACAGCTTTGCTTGTTGATCAATAGTCTGGATGGTAGGTTAATATTTGTATTGGTAGGCTAATATTTGTCAGCACTTGGAAACTGGCATCAGAATCTGTTGCATGTTGCCTGTGGCGTCCTACCAATTCCGCTTTGGCTATTTGATTGCCCGTTTGACATCTGAAATCCTATGAACGTCAAAACTTCAAGTCTAGATTCAGTGAACACAGGGTTTAATCAACATTGGCAATGGGCCTTAGATGAAGGAGATGATTGTGCTGTGATTATTGACACAACCCAGAAAGCCTCACCAGAGAATGCTGCAATGCATCGTGTAGAAAATAAATTGCCCTCTTTTGCATCTAGGTTGTGGTATGGCGGCTGTTCTTCACCTGATGAAACACCATGCTGTCCAGCCACCTCTCTGGTTGAGGATGGGTACATAGATACGGCACTACAGATAGACATGGAGGGACAAGATCATATGGGCTGTTTTGACCAAGGGCTGTAGGATCATGCCTGGTGACCTACCCAGCAGGTTTGCTGCACTTGCATTAAAGAAGGTAGTACAGCACTCACCACAGACCATAACTTGCAGGATGGTTATTCTGTTCCAGCATGACTTCAAATTCTGGAGTGATGGTAGTTGTGATGTCCCCAACTTAAAGGAAGGTCCAGCTGAGTGGCCCGTGAGCTTGTCCTGTAGCCCCAGCATGCAGAGCAGAGACTAGCTCTGCATAGGAAGTCTCTGGGACATAGCACAGAAAAATCCTGGGCTGTGCTGTGACACAAAGGACCTGTCCCATTCACCAGGTCATTCCTCCACATCGATTCATGTTATTGCTTTCCCACTTTTAAATGCCTTCAGTGAGTCCTCTCTTTAGGAAGGGTTAAATTCCTCATCGGTTAGCAACTTGTGCATAGACCTAACAATTTCCCTGTTAAGGGCTATCACTGTTCTATTCAAGCCTCATATTTCAGTGCCAGTGGTCAAACTCCAGAAGCAAAGCAAATCTCATTGTACTTATGTGCGCACCCTTGAGAACATTCTTCTGCAGCAGTCTTTGAAGCTGCGACTGCTGGGTGGATTTCCTTGCTTTCATCTTCCATCTCACATTCTTTACGTGTGTAAAATAGTTTAAAACTGAGCCCCAGTGTGCTTATAAAATGCCAGGTCATTGACAATAGTGGCACTCATTTGCTGTGGTCAATTTAGTACTAATAAGCTGAAACTGTTCTGCGGGGATTCTTCTACATGGTACATAAATTCCTTTTCCCTCACTTAAGAACACTTTCCTATAAAATGATTGCAATCTAATAGTTTTCCTCCTCATTTTAGTAACCAGTCTCAATCTATATTAGTGCTATTTCCCCCAGCAGCTTTCCCTATAAGCTCTATTTCAAGGCACCAAATCAATGATTACATGGTATGCAGTCCATTGAACTGTCCATCCTGGGAACTCAGCATGTAATACAGCCCCTAATATCCCAGTGCCACAGTAAAAGTAGAATTACTGCAACAGGCTAAATTCAGTGCTCAGACTTTTCTGGTTTTCAGTTTTCTTTCTTTTCATCCAGGTATCTTAAAGCAGGTGGGACGATATCTCAGGTGCCTCTCAGAAACGCTGAGTCTGCACATGGGTTTCCTGACCCTCTGCAAATGCAGTAGCAGCAGCGAAAAGGAGGTTTCACACCCTCCTAAAGTCATTATTCACTCAGCTCTGAAGACTGCACTCTGCATATATTAATCACACTGGTCACTGCATCTCTTTTCCTTTTTTTCCTTGTCCTGTCCCTATATCCAGTTGATTTCCAAATTCATGCTCCTTTTGCTCTCTTCTCCTTTTGCTTTCCCTGTGGTTCTGATGCTTCATATTGGAGTAGATCGTTCTTCCATCCATGATACTCTGAATGTCTTTCAAGAATGCCCTCTATGGACATTCCTACACTAATTTGTCAAAATCTGTAATAAAATAATCTAGACAGAACTGTAAACAAAACCCAGACATGTATAAATGAATGCAATTCATTCCCTATCTCCTTCTGGTACTCTGTTTGCACAAGGCGTTACTTTCTTCTCAGAGCAAGTCATATGGCTGGTACAACTTCATATATGCTGTCGATACTATATGTATTTTCACCAACTGCTGATCAAATCTCCCTGATCATATATTGTGTATACGTGAAGTCACAGCTCACTGGGGCTAGAACCTCTGGTTTAGTGGAATTATTATTAATAATCCAGTGTAAAGCTTACCAGCAATGAAGTTACCTTGTCTGATCTCTCTTTTACAGCATAAGTGGGGTCTCTTGTCTACTTATGCTCCAGGAAGAGAACTATATCATTCCCTGATAAAATGACTCTTGTAATTTTATCCCCAATAAATTGACTGTGTGACATCATTAACTTCCCGCACATTCTGTGTGGCCATAAATAACCACCACTTCCATATGGAAAAGGGAGGAAGCACCATCTTTCTGGCAGGCTATGCATTGCTATGATTTAAAAAAAAAAAGACTTATTAATTTTATATTAATTAAACTAGTATTTTAACAATAACATCATTGTCCTTATGTTTTCCTCAGCAGTAATCAGATTCCCTCATTGTGATAAACTGCCCGGCCTTCAGCCTCATAGCTTACCCACTTGGGAATTGAATTATTGCTTCATAAAACAGAGAGTTGATTATATAATCACTTAATTAAATGTTGTACTCAGTCATTGCCGAGCTATTCCTGAAATGCATTTGGCATCTGTACTCACTAGGCAAATTTAAACATTGGAAGAGTTATTTTTTTCAGATGTGCTTCTTTAAAGGTTATTATTTCCAGTGTTCCTTTGTCTGTGTGGTCTGGTTGTTTTCCATGTGTCAAGCTCGCTCTTAATCACAAAGGAGATGAAATGCTCTTTGTGTTCCTATCTTACTTGCAGATTGCAGTCAGATTCTTGCTGTTATCATTTTGGAAGCATTTTTCTTGCTTCTGTTTGCAAAAGCACTCAGAGGTAAAGAGGCCGCAGTCACCTATTTGGCAACTCAGTTCTGAGCAGATATTCAGGACCTCACCTCAGCGACCACTGAAATGACTGTAATGAGCTGTGCATCAGACCTTGGAAAGGAAAAATCCAGCATTAGCCACAGTGCCAGGTGGATCCCCCCTGCAGACAAGCACCGGAGAGATGCCAGGGGGCTGTGCATGAGACAAACCTTTTGGTTCTGCTGCGCCCAGCTAGCACCCAGACCTGGCTCTGTATGTGACTTCCCAGTTCCTAAAGGAGAAATACCAGTGCCAGCATGCTTCCATGGGGTACAGTCCAGCTGCTGTAGATCCCAAGACCACAGGGGACATCACATATCCCCTCGTGAGCTCCTGCAGCCTTGCCCAGAGCTTCAGTCTGACAGGCTATGTGGTTTCACCCTTCAGGGACTCAGTGACAAGGAGGGTAAGTAAAACACTGGCAATGAGACCACACTTCGAAATTACATGGACACACACAAAGATGTGAAAGGCAGATTTGTGAGGACAGAAAACTGAACATACTTGCATATGAAAGTCCTCAGTTTCCTTGCTTTACCTGGAGATTTCTTCAAGCCTTAGGTGATAGGTGCAGTGCAGAGTTCATTGACAAACTGTCTCTGCTTCAATATTTCCATCTTGCTGTCTGTTCCTGCCTCCACCACACTCAAGAGTTGCCCCTTATATTTAAACATGGTTTCATACAGGTTAGCATGACCGCATGCCCTGGCCACGTGGTACAGATGCGTAACTCTACCAGAGCAGGACAGTGGACAAGGAGAGCCATCGGCGATCAATACTTCTTGCAGGGAAGTCCTGTAGTCTTACCAGGATCGGTTCATTTGTTCATTTTCCCTAAGGCCTATCCCTAAACACAGCTGTCTGTTCTTTCTCTCCTACCAGGAGAGAGAAGATGCTCAAATTGTCAACGTTCATAAGACTTTCTGCTCTGTAGTTTTCCAGCTTGGGTTTTGCCCTGTGTTGCCTATAGGTTGAGCGGCACAAACCAGGCAATCTTACCTCTTCTCTTCATCACTGTCCCACTTCTGTGTATATAACTCCAGGGTCTGTCTCCTGCCAGCTTTAATAGGACTCTTCCTGTTAACATCCAGGGGAGCAAAATCTGATCAGTGCAAAGAAATAGGGCAGAAAGCACAGGCTGACTTCAACTTCATTTGTTTTACTGGTATAAAAAGTGAATAGAAGAGCCTTTGCTCTCTCTGTTCCCATCTCTCCCAGAAACAGGGATATCTAGGACAGGAAGGCAGTAATATCATTTATTCTGAAATAAAACCAGAATTTCCTTGTACATGTTCATTTTACTCAACAATAGGCAGGTACAGCCACTGAAATAGCATGATCTCATTGCTGAATTAGACTCAATATCCCTCTCTCTATTTCTTAATTTAAAGAATTTCTCTAGATTGCAAGACTCTGTGACCAAGAGGACAAACTCCCTTCTCATTAAGCTGAATCAGCCGTGTTTTGGCTAAGCCTTGTATATTTTCAAATATATTTTCCCCTTGATCTTGTTTAATTATTTCCACAGGATTAACTACTTTCTATTGTGTGCCACTTTCCTCTGCAGGAAGCTCTACGCTGGGTAGTATGTCTTCTCTTATTATGCATTTGCTTGGAATATAAATTGCTTTTCAATCAGATCTTTGCATTTCTAACAACATCTTCTGTATTACAGCAGGTGCTTTCCCTAGCGGTTACTTATATGGACTCTAATGGCATGTCATCTGTCTATGCAGCCACTTTGCTGCCAAATATGTAATAGAGGAATTTTCTACTAGCAGAAGCTTCTGGTAATTTTGGTTCTTTAAAGGCTGAGACTTTTTATGTATTTTTACATAGCTCATTTCACTGGGCTTAAATAAACTAAATTAGGAAGGCTTAAAAAGTCCTTCTGGAAGCCTGATCTCATCTCAAATCAAACCCGTTCCTTTTCTTCAACTTGGCTTCATGACAGGGTTAAGAACTGGGGTGTTTTTTTCTGTCCTATTTTTTAAACTCTGATAGATTGAGAGGCAGGAGATTAAAACAAAATAAAATAACTACTTTTTCACACAACAAATAGTTAAACCATGAAACTCTTAACTATGGGCTGTTGTGGAGGCCAGGACAGGTTCAAAACAGAATTAAACAGATGTCTGAAGAATAGATCTGATGGTGGCTTTTAAATACAGGTGACGTAGGTGCAGCCTCTGGTTGGGTAAGTCCCCAGTGCCCTGCTGGCTGATAGCCGGGGGCAAGAGGAGGGTGGGCTGGGATTGCTTGCCCCTGCTCTGGGACTTGGGCTCTGTGAGCCTCTGCAGCCTACGCTTTGGGACAGGGTCCTGGGCTGGATGCTGACTCAGTATAACCTAGGATCCTTGAGGATGCTGACTCAATATAACCCAGGGATAGGGACCAGTCTAAGAAAACTAATGACTGGAAAAAAATGCTTAGGGAAGTATACAGTGGCACATACGGGAGGTGCTTCCTGGACTCCAGGTTTCTGTTCTGCCAAAAAAAAAGCTGCTACCTTGGTGGAGCAAGCGTGGCTGTTGAATGAAAGCAGAGGTCTGCTCTCCTCCATCCAAAACCAGGTGCAGTACTGAGGGCATTGCTATCCAAGAGGAATGAATGGTGTGTCTGCCATTGGACCACTTCTTTCTCTCATCAACTTGAGTTTCATTGATTTCAGGACATAAACTTACTGGTCCTTCAGTTAATCAAAGCAGTGAGATGATCATTGCAGCAACACTGAGGTCATGGACTCTGCGACAGTTTATTTGTATGACTGGAGGCAATGGGACAACTGCTCACAGTCTGCAGTGTAAAATCCATTCCTTCACCAGCAAACAAAGGTCTACAATTCCTCGAAACTCCAAAGTGATCTTATTAAGAATATTGTTGCTTTTTGTACAGTTTCCATAAATGAGGAAATTACTTTCTTTTCTGTTAGGATTGCTTTCTTCTGAAAAAGTGCCACAAAAGACAACAACAAAAGAAAAAAAGCAGAGGTTTCTAGGGAAGATGGGAGTAAGGCTGGGGGAAGAACAGAAATAACAAAATAACAGAACCATGAGTGCCTGTGTGCTTCTATAACATCTCCTGTATAAGAAAGGGAGTGAAAGAGTCTGTTTTGTTTGTGGCATGATGCTAGCAATGGCTATTGCCCTCTTTCACCTCTTTGCTCTGATGCCAAATCTCCTGCTATGCCCAATAAAACACTTATAAAATAGATTTGGGCTCTACGTGGGATTTTAGCTGCTGCAGGTAAGTTCACAAACAGGAAAAACAAACACCAGTTCGCTGTAGCACTAGGTATGCTCTTTTTAAGCCATATGTGATAGAGGACTAAATATTTTCTATGTACAGTGGGACTTAAAACTAGGACTGCTGGGAAAAAAAATATCCTCAGCGCATCTAGGGCACCACCATCTCTCTCCCTCTCTCCCTGTATAGGCCCCAGAGGTCTGAGGCTGCTCATACATGTTTTGTCCTTCCGAGGTCAGCGGCTGCTTGTGACCTGTCATACGTCAGTCCCCTGTGAAGCGGTGCCCGTGCTGACCGAAGGGCAGGCGGGACTGAGATAAGCCACTTGGCCCTAAACTGTGCAAGGGCTGATAGCAGGACCGCGGGGAGGTGGCAGAGGGGATGCCATCGCCACTTGGACCTGCCTTGCTCGGTTCTCGGTCACAGCCTTAGGCAGGGCAGCACCGGCGGAGAGCCCCGGGGAAAGCAGTGCCAGCAGGAGCCCTGGGAGCTCCCAAACAGCTCTGAAAAGTTCGTGTCTTCACTCAGTTTGCCCACCTGCATTAAATTGTGTGTGTGTGAGGATTCACAGTTAATTCATAGCAACTAATCCGTAGCTAATGAGTTCAGGGAAATGGAAGGACGTGAAAAAATAAAGACCTTGGGGGCATAATATGGGCCCCAACTACAGTAACGTGGGAGCAACCGGGAAAAGCCACACCGTGGGCAAGGTTTGGGTTTGATTATACTCTTCTGCTGCCAGGCTGATTTCAGCTGGGTTGAATTTCCTACTGCTTGAAATTTACACTTACATACTGGATTTTTACTTGAAACCAGGGTGTAAGGAGTTCAGGCTGAGGCTCTTAACAATAAAAACAAGTGATAGCTATAAAGGCACTAGCTTTATTAATTCTTTCAGCAAAGTCTTTGACTCTTCTGCTCTGGTTCTGCCTTTTTTCATACCCTTGTATTTCAGGAATAATTTCACTTGGTCTTAATAGAATTAAATAAATACGATGTGTCTCAGAAAAATATTTTTAGAATAAATCCTTTCTTCCACTTCATTGTTATCTCTTGGGACACTGACTTCTAAAGATTTTAGTAGCTGTAACACAACATGATGGGACACTTGTAAAACAAAGATTCCTCTTAGTTCAGAGACAGACGTTCTTGCTGGGTGGACCACAAGGACCAGCTGGATGTTGTCACTTACCCTCATTTACAGCTTTATCTTATAATGACTTTTATTTCCAATATGTGGTCTCACTTATTAAAAAAAACAAAGCAAAACAAAAACATGTATACAATGCAGTGTAATAGAGGAAAAAAGGCAATTCTAAAAAACCCCAGATGGTGGAGCTACTTCATTGCCAGTGACAGTACAGGGCTGCGCAAGTTTTGCTTCATAAGTGCTGCAGAAAAGAATCAGCAACAGCATAGAAAAAGTCCCCAAATGCCTCTGCCATCACATCCCAGATCTCGTCTTTCCTGATCAAAGAGTGTAAGTCAGTGTGCCCAACTTTTTGCAAGTCTTTCCCAGGCAACTGTTTTGACTCTTCAGTGTATGTTCTCTCTCCCTTTCAGAAAGAATACTATTTACCTCCTCTTTTACTAGCAGCCCTTTAATGAACTATATGCAGTACACAGTGGTAAGCAATTTATTATACATTCTGTAATGACAACATCGATATTGCATCAGAACTTTCCCCAATAGCAGTTTTTAATATTTTTGGTGCAAAGAGGATGCTATGATTTGGCTCTTCTTTTTTTTATGCAGAAGTGCTAAGATCCATGAAAGTGTGTATTGAATTATGCTTTAAAATGCACCATATCAGGACGTCTATGAAGGGAAATCTTTCATCAAAATGATTTCATTTCTGACTGTAATTCTATGAAACAACAATAAGAAAATGGCAAGTTGGCTACTCTCACTGTGAATTCCCTCAGTTTTAGTCTTAAAAAGCCCAGCTACCACTGTCTGCTTGTAAACATGCAGCACACACCACCGTGAACTACAGGCTCTGCTCCCACCATGGCGAGTTAAGTGCAGACATTCCTAGTGAACCAAAAAGAGATTAAATCCTTAAGACAACACGGGTCGAGGCAGGGTCTCCACGTGGTCCAAATGTCCTGCTTAGCTGGGTGTAGGCTTTTTACTAAGAGCTGTGCTTTAAACACTTGCAAAGCAAACAGAGGAGCAAACCCAACTTTTATTAGGGCTGAGCGGTGAGGAGCTGGGTGCGGGTGAGCAAGCACCTGGGAGCGCACAGCTCTCCCACTCCTGGTGTGCCAGGAGCCCCGAAACCCTGGTGTCCTGCCAGCAAGGACCGTACCAGCTGCCCACTGGGGCTGGCAGTGACTTTCCTGGGGCGGCCGGGAAAGTTGGGCCTTTTTCCCTTCCTCGGTGACCTGCCAGGAAGGTCCTCTCCTGCTCATCAGGAGCAGAGAATGGGGAGCCATCCGTCCAGCCACTGTCCCTCCACCCCTGTCCCAAGAGGCATGTCCTCTGTGGTCGGATGGGGTGGAGGCAAACGCCATATCATGGAGTTTTCCAGAGGACCAGCGGAGATATTGCATCGCTGTGGCAGCTCCCTGGGGCAGCAGGAAAGCCTGGGGTACCTGCCAATGTCGTCTTTAGCTGTTATTAGGATTTATATAGTCATTTAGGGGACGGGCCCAGCTGGCTCTGGGGATTGGATATGGGATGTGAGCTTTTCATCTCCAGGTCACCTCACAGCTGTTGGATGGGCCTATGGCGTGTGTGACATGAGTGGTGGTCTGAGGGGGAGGCACAGGTCCACATTACACGCACGCATACATACCCATAAACACCCGTGCAGTTAGCACTAATTGGCACTCCCCTCAGAAACCACTGCCGAGCAGCCGGGGACCGAGCGGCCAAATAGGCAAGCCCAAACTGCTGTACATCTCTCTTAATAAAACTTGGGTATTTGGCTTGAAAAATCCATTTTGGAGCTCTTGGACTGAAAAGGTTAAGCCTGCCCTGGAGTCAATTTCATGTCTTCCTTTAGTATAAACGTTTGAAGAATCAAATAATTGGGCAAAGGAGGACCGGGTAATTTCCAGTGAGTAGGACAGATGATCTGAAAGCCATCTACCTGTCCCTCAGGCTCCCTGCCATGTGTATAAAAATCAACAGATATTAGTGCCAATTAAAAAAAAAAGGCAAAGAAACAAACAAAAAAACCCAAGCGAGCTACCATCATCTTGTGGTAGATATCTGGGGACATAGAGGATAAGCTGTATATTAACTTTTAAAATGCCATCCCTTAAAGTGGCTTCTCTATACTTATTTCTAGACTATATTTTTCCACAATCTGATGAAGCAGCCAAAGCCATCAGGCTGTTTTCTTTCCACCTCAAATCTCATGAGCCCACCAGCTGATCAGACAGAAACGTCTCCTGCCTGGCCCCGGCCTCGGCCAGGCTCCGCGACTCCTCTCTGCTTGGGTTCCTGGGGCTTCCCCGGTCCTTTCAGCCCAGAAAAGTGTCCTTCATTTCAAAGGCATCATGGCCAATTTGTAAATATTTTGCTGTGGCTGAGGGCCAGGAGAAACCACATCTTGCAATCTCCTGCTCAGCACAACAGGCGCTCTGCCCTCCTCTCGCTATGTTGCGGCAGGTGCATTTTCTTGGGTGTTGCTTTGTTGACCAAACGTGCTGGGAGCTGGAGCAAACACCCACCGCCGTCTCTGCAACCCCCCGCCAGCTCTGGCGAGGCTCGGCCCTGAATCCCATTGGAGAGAGGCAAAATGGGTCTCATGCATTGATGGGTCTCATGCATTGATGGATCTCATGCCCCAGGCTGACTTTGGCAGTGCCTGGGTTCAAACCCTCCTGCCTCTCGTTGGGTTTATTGTGTCCCTGTACAAGAAGAACTGTGTGAAATATCGACAGAGACAGCGTCATTCATGGATAGTTTACCCATCAGGGACTCCTGAGTCCTGTGTTTTATCTGCTGTCCCTCCGGCGCCTGACAGCACGCCTTGGACAGGTCACTTAATTTCACGGTGCCTTTAATCTCCTTCCTATTTCACACCACCGTCAGCTATAGCAGTGCATAGCCTTTTGCTGTGAGGGCTCGCTCTCATACAGCGTGCTCCTAAAGCATCTGACACAACTGCATGCCAGTATCGGGGGAGCTTCTGACTACTACTTTTATGTAGACATACCTTTTTTATACTTATTATTATTGCATTTGATATCATTTCAGTTTCTATTATGTTGCTTTTCAAAGAAAATTGAAATATATTTGAAATTAATACCATTAGTACCAGCAACTAGCAATCCTATACAATGTTGCATACGGATGTAGTTACGAAATTTCCTTAGTTCATGTAAGGTGAAGGTTAATTTTAGAATACAGTAAGAGCACCAGAGCCATTAAAATAGTATGGAAAAATGTTACCAGATGAGAAATTGTTCAAAATAAATTAAAACCATGATTTCAGTCATGTCTTTCCGGACCACTTTGATACTGGACTATATTTTTCTTGCCTGTATTCCTGCCAGAGATTTTAGCAATCACGCTCATTTCCAAGGAAATCATTCCTTCTTAGGGTAACAATAAGGACTTTTTCTCAAGGTATGTGAAAGTACTTTGCAAAAGCAAAATATATCTGATCCTCTCAAAAAAAAAAACCCTTCAGTTTTACTTTTCTTTTGTGTTGGTGTAACTACTGATAATCCATTATATTATAACTTTAGTACAAACACATTACTTTGACACTTCTGGATGTGTTTCTTCATTCCCTTCTGAGCTTTATTATGCCACTGTCAAAATAGCTACTAGTAGGAAATTTTATGACTTGTGTGGCAAAGGATGTGGTGCCACAGAGATGAACAAAGAATGGGTCAGCTACAAGATAATCCATCTTCCCCCCTCTGGACCGCACTCCCCCTTCCTCCACTCCTCGGCAAACTTTGACGCTCTGCTGCAGAGCAGAGCACTGCTGCAAGACTCGGGGTCGCATTAATACTGTGCTGGATACCTTCCCACACCGTTTATCCTTGTGAGGATACTCCTGATGCGACTGTCATTCGTCGGCTCTGATTTAGCACAGTCAGTGTATAGGAAATTGTGAAAAATAAAGCTGGCTTTATGTGAAAAATAAAGCTAGCTTTATGTTCTACCTTTGTTTTTCAGGAGCGCTCCCACTGATTTAAAAAGGATGGGTAGATGCTTTTTGAAACCAGGGTCCAGGCTGCATGTCCTTATTACTGAGAGACAAAGAAAAGATTTTTTTTTATCACCCCTACAGAAATGATCATCATCCCATATTTTTCTGCAATATTAAGCATGTTTGTTAAACAGCACCCACTGCAAAACCTTGTCTCAGGACATAGTTTTTATTCTAGTACAGAGCCCAGGCACTTTGCCCAAGCAAGGCAGATTTTTGTCTCCCAAAGTCTTCCCTTGCCTCCCCTGAGCAGCAGCAGTATCAACAACCTCCTAAAAGAGACTGTGCCTTTCCTTAAGTCTCCTCCTAAGCACAGTTTAGAGGGGCAGCCACCTTTCCTAGCTGCTTTAGCCTCTCACAGAGGGTAGGGCATGTTTTATGAGGTAAGACATAAAGAAAAGCAAAAGCTGACAGTGTAATTGAGAGGTAAGACACGCAAACACAGGCTCATGTCATGAAATGTAAG
The DNA here is from genome assembly GCF_000690835.1 of Fulmarus glacialis. Lineage (NCBI taxonomy): Eukaryota > Metazoa > Chordata > Aves > Procellariiformes > Procellariidae > Fulmarus > Fulmarus glacialis. Next base: position 9,552 of record NW_009193532.1, on the reverse strand, counting down.
GTGGGATACTCTGCGTGACGATTTTTAATGTGTTTGTCTTCTTGAGTTGAAAGTACTTTAAATACAGAGGTATAGAAGAGCTTTTTCAAGTACTGGCCAAGGATATTCATGCAAAGCTTCAACTTGTAAGCAATACTTCTAACTAGACAGCAAAAAGTACCTGTGTCCTGTAATACTTTCCTGTCTCTCCCCGATTTACATATATCAACAAACAGCCTGTGTGGGAAAGCCAACGCAGTATATCCATGGAATAATTACAGTCACATTAACCATTACCAGTGAATGTGCACAAATGCGAGCAGCTAACTGAAACCTGCCCCTTAATGCTAGCTTAGAGCGGCCAGGACAGCCGCGTTTCGCATCCTACGCAGGACAGTTCAGCAAAGCAGGAAGGACTCGACTCTCCTCCGCTTTCCAGCCATAGACACGTTTTGACCACGGAATTAACTAGTTCATTTTCTCTATTTTCTCCTCCCTGTGCTCCGCCAAAATGCAATTAGACAATGACACTGCACACAGAGCCTGTTCCCTGCCAGAGGGCACTTCTGAGGAGACAGACAGCGTATATTGAGGTTGCTCCAGGAGTTAAGACTCAAATGATGATTTACAGGGAAACATGTTGCGTTAAGAAATGTTACGTGCTGCTTTGAATCCATCATTTTGCATGCACTCAGTTATTCCCTGGGTGGCTTGAGCTTTGGCAGTTATTGCCTGCATGATTTTATCAAATTAAATTTGATTGGGGGAGGAAAGTGAGGATGGGGGTATAACGAGATCACAAGTCCTCATTCTGCCCTTTTACTCTCCCGTAACTTTTTGCCTGCAGTGCCGTCACTCCTGATTCAGGCAAAACCCATCCCGCCGTCTTTTGCCTGAAGCCCTGGTTTTGCAGCAGCTCGAGGGCCGGTGCTCCCAGGAAGGTGGGTGGGAGCGGTGCAGGCAGCGGCTGCAGGACTGAGCTCTGGTGCAGGCAGTGGGGATCTGGTCGCTCCCGTCCACGGGCGCTGGCGATAAGCTTCCCGGTGACGGATGATGGAAAACAAAGAGCTGTCACTGGGTGAACGGGATGTGGCTAACTCTAAACGGCGTTACGGAGTTTCTGTGGTTTTCAGTAACAGCAACTTCAATAGGTTACTGAGACCGAGTCCTGAATAAAATGTCAGGAAGATTGAAAATTAGGTTTCATCTCAAAAGATGCAGAGAATTTGCTGAGCATATGAAACTCTCACTTATTTTATTTCTGCAGAGTGCCAAAGAAGTCCTTACAGGCTCAAGTTTCAAATTAGCCGAGGTAACAATATTTGGTAAGTCAAAAATCAGGGTAGACAAATAGCAAACATAAAAAAAAATCACACACTGGAACTAACTGTTCGATTCCTCACATGTATTATTGATTCTGTATACAAAAAGGATGGAAAATCCAATGTACAGCCAGGTCTCAAGGACATCAGACACTGGATCAGCAGTGGCAGTGAAGACCAGCTCCCATACAAACCAGATCTTGCACTGAGCTGGAAGAGAGGATGGAGAATGGTATTCACTACACTGTAATATCATTGGATCTTCTTACAAATCATATTCACTTTGGCTTGCACTGTCACAAAAAAAGTATGTTAGCAGAAATACAAAACTTCTCAGTAAAATAAAGATGAAGTGGGAATTAAAGGATTAACAAAAGAATTATTTTGTTTGGAGGCAGTTGAGAAAGAACAAGGCAGACGTGTACAGAGAAGATCGGGTCAAGGACCACCCTGTTTTCCTCTTTGTACTGCAGGTTTCTAGTTTAGGATTCATATGCACTATTGTAAACACAAATGATTTATGTATCCTTATAGCACAGAAACAGGCATATATTCAATTACTTCAGAACATGAAAATTTAAAAGTGCAAATCCAATTTGCGCTTATACCCCGGAAAACCTGAACTAACACTCCAGAAGTGTGAAAGGAAATCCAAACTTGATATATTTAACTTATTGGGCATTCTAATATCCTATGACCTTATGCGAAAAGCTTAAGAATTTTTATTATTAAATATTTATGCAAACAATGAAAAAGTATATGCAGTTACTCTAGGCTGTAAGTTCATGATGAAGAGAAAATCTTTATTTTCAGTTTACAGATCAATTGCTAGCTGCCGGCATTCAGGTAGAAATATATTATTGCCAACTGCTCAGTGAAAAACTTACAAGAATTGTGAAAAATTTAAAAAGACTGAAACTCAATGCTCTAATGAAGTCTATCTTATCTTAAGTCATCTGCTTATAAAAGCTACAGAACGTAATAGGGAATAGTCTCTCTGTAACTTTTCTGAATCTAGAACTGCGTAGTCAGATTGTAATTCATAACTAAATTTCATTCAGTTGCTCAAAGGCCTTTAGAAGAGGTTGAAGATTTTATTAAATTCCAGAGGATTTAGCTGTCAGAGAAAATGGAATCGCATAGTATACAGTCTAGTACTCCTATATATATTGGAATCACCTTTCCATTGCTGGTGGCAACTTCAGTGTCCGGACTCTTGGACATATTTAGCACTTCATTTTCATCCATCCCAAGCTCTGTTCCTAGTAAGCAAGTTCAACAGTATCTGTGCATATGGATTAGACAGACTGAAGTTCTCTTCTTTAACACCCAATCCAACATCTATTAAAGAAAGCAGAGGGATGCCCACTGATTTTATGGGGAGCTAAGTCAGTGCAAATCAGGGTAAAACTGGTGCCAGTGGGAAGGAGTTTGGCAGCCTCAGATGCATCAAAGCACTTGGAGCTGCAGGAACTATGTGAGTGGCTGAGTCCTTTTCTGAACAGGCATTTTAGACCCAGGTCTTCAGTAGTATTTAAGCCCCCAAAGCATTTCGAATGTCTGGGACCTTTCTGAAGGTAGAGGAGTTGCCCACAGGGTAAAATAGTACTTACTATCACAGATGCAATTCTCTCCCTGCTTATGGGTTATCCTTTAGCCTTCAGCAAGGTGCCAGATCCTTCCCAAACGAAGGAGATTTAACATATATCTAGAAAACATAAATCCTGGCTATCCTTTCCTTTCTTCAGCATGGCCCTGCCCAAGCTGACTTCTCAAGGAAACCATAAGTACACCATGCCACATGTTATTCGTACAATGTCTTAGGTCATCTGCACAATGACTTGATATGAACATTTTCACACTTTTCTAAAATTAACTGGAGGCTGTGAAAATACACATGCCTGGAGCTGTGTGGGATACCGTTTTGCTTCTGTCCTAACACTGGGACAGTCTAATGGTTACACAAATAATTACATCGGAGCTGCAGAATGAGAATTGTATAAAACAGAAATGAAAGCAGATGGAAAGTATGACTCAGCTCCTCTCTGCTCCACTCCCACCACATCTCTGAATTACTGTTTTCCCCTAGAAGTGCTTTTGATATGAAGTGCATCTATAAAGACAGGACAAAAGTTTTGATTAATATTTCTTCCCCTGTGAGCAGAGGTGTCTGAGCAGACTTTCCGTCAGTAATGGCATGGGCAGAGTCAATAGCAGGTCAGAGCATGGGAGATTTTTTCACAGATGTGGTTGCACATGGATTCCGCACCATCTTCCTATGGCTGTATTCTGTTCTCAGTCCCTTCAGTAGAGATTTGGGAAACGAATTTGGGAAACTGATTTGGGAACCACAGCAATATCTACGATTTACATCTCTAAATCAGAACAGGTTAAGGTCCATGCACCCTCGTTAGAAATATTTTTCTTTGCATTGCACAAAGAGATGGATCCCATTCCGACTCCAATGTTAGTCCTTCACCAGTTTCTGTCTCCAAAGACTGTGGTATCAGTAAAGGCAAAAGCAGGCTTTATATTTGGTTGCAGGCTTTAGATTTGGCCACAGCCTCGGCATTGCTTCAGTGTTGCACAAGGACTGGACCCATCTCTACGGCTGGCAGCAGAGCATTACTGCCCAGCTAGTAAGAGGAGTGCCTCACTGTCCTGAAACTGGAGAGGGGCTCCTGTTCCAGCTGCTGTTGTCTTGGGTACCAGAGAAATATCAGTACAGGAGACTGGCTTCTGCTTTGGCGGTGTCATTCAGCATGACACCCCTACACCCTAATCTGTTCTCTGCAAGCCAAGGCCTATTCAGCAAAGAATCAGGGGACCAGATCTGATGCCCCTGTCCTCCAGGGCAAAGCAAAAATGCATGTTCCCATGAAAACCAAGTGCTAAATCTGTTTTCTCCCAGTCCGCTTTCCTAAAGCCAGCGATATTTCCCTGGTCACGCAGTCTCAGCCCAGGACAGAAGCGCTGCTCCCATCACGTAACAGATCCATACCTTCTTTTTCATTCTGCTGTATGCCCATCCTGTTTATCTCTTCTGAACTGCATATTGTTTCCACTTTAACAGCTCCTGCCAGCTGTTTTCTTTTGGTACCTTTTATTGCAGATAGAATTTCAAGGGCTTCCAGGGGGAAGCTGCTGAAAGCACTGCAGCTCTCGGACTCACTTCAAAGCAACTTTCATCATTTTTCACGCGCTCTTTTTAGGACTCCTCTTCTGTTCTTTCCCCAAAACAGATTCTCTCAAAGATCACACTGGGAGATAGCACTATTTATGGCACTTCAGCGGGAGACATCATGTTTTTTGTCTGATTTGGACACATCCACTGTCCTGTAAAGGTTAACAACAGAGAGGTTTCCTCCCCCTCTCACTTGTAGTTTGTTGTTGGTAGGATTTTTTCCAGAGGAACGGGTGGGAGGGAAGGTTACTGCTGGAATTTAGCTGCCAGAAGCCTGAGGGTCAACTTTAATTTAGTCGAACCTCCCATCATTAAAGAGATTGTAGCTTCTGCAGTGGACCAGGCAGACTCATCCGTGGGAGGCCCTGGCTTCACACCAACGCTAATTGTGGCTGAATAATTCTTACAAGCTGCGAGGCTTTGTTGCTGAACTTAGAGGAGAGATAGTCCATCAGCTTCACAATTATCTCAGGCTGGAGAGCCGGAGGGAAAAGAAAATTTCTGCCTAACCCATGCCCTCGATGAGCAGCCTGCCGTCCTCCCCAGGATGATGGGCGCAGGGCAGGGCTGCTATCCTGGAGAACTGGAGGCTGCGTCCTGAAATGTGGTGGGGGAAAAAAGGACAGTAAGTCTTGAAAATAAAGGGTTGAATGACTATGTTGGATGGGAAAGGCCAGACCCAGCCATGACATAAAGGGCTGTGACCCTGCGAATTCAGCGCAGATACACTCCTCCAACAGGAATGCATTCAGGAAGACCAAATACAAATGAGAAAGTGATTGGAAGAGCAGCTTGTGGCACCACATACTGTTGTATGAATCTTCTCGAGTGGCATATCACAGTTTGAGCCACTCAAGTTAAAAAGAAAAAGAACAACAAAGCACTGTCTAGAGGTTTGTCTATTTAAATCCTGGCTCTTCTTGACAGGTTTTCAAAACCTACCTGGACAAGGCCCTGACCAATCTGATCTAACTGTGAATCTTGCCCTGCTTTGAACAGGAGGTTGGACTAGGTGACCTTCCGCAGCCTTTTTCAACCCAAATTAATCTGTGATCTTGTGAGGACATCCATTTCCTAGAAACCCCATTTAAACCAATAAAATTCTTACTGAAGAATAGAAGATGTTAAAAAGTATGAAGACTCATTTCCCCTGTTCCCTTTGTGGATGGGTATGTATTGCAAATCTGCCTTCCCTTTCCTCTCTAAACCACCTATAACACCACTGAAACTCCAGCAGTAGAAAAGAGAGGGAAACTAAGGCTGGCTTGGTACGCTTGTGAGGGCTAGCACACCATAACCATTAGCACAGTACAGAAGGTGGCAATAGCAATGAAGAGTCAAAATGCTTAGCCCTCCTCTCCCATTGCGCATCCAGCATTTAACAAGGAGTCATTAGCTGAGAGCACAATCCCATATCTCGTTTTTCAACAAGCATGGCTCAAAGTATCACAGGAAATATTCCCCTCCACTGCCTGCAAAGCCAAGGACGGATTTATGTATTTTGTGATGCAAAGCTCTGCAAAGGACACAGCATCCAGTCAGGACCTGGGGCCAGGACTGAGGCAGAGCTTCCTGGGCGCTGTTATTGCTCGCCGGTAGGCAGGAGGAGCCGTTCACGGCTGCTACTTCTCTGCTCTGAGTTAACGGTTGCAGAATTGCATAGCTGCCTCCACCAGCGGCATGGATGGTGGCATCTGGAGGCGCAAAGAGGTCCTGCATGAGCTTTGCCCCATACCTCTGCACTTGAAGCCATGGTGGCCCAAATGCCCATCTTTCTGTCCTTTTATCTTAATTCTTAAATAAATAAATAAACGAAAAGCAACCTCTATTTGTCCCTCCTTGTCCACTATTCAAACAAATGAGCTTAACGATTACAGAACATCTTGTTGTTATAGCTGCCGAATGTTCCCGAATTATATTGCCCACACACCCAAGTGGAAGACTGCCAAACATATTATAGGTGTTTTTTTCCTTAAGCATAGAAGGCAGAAGGTCATGTTCAAGTTAGTTGCTGGATTTGTGCCTTTGGAGCACTTTCTTCAGATCGTTTGAAAAGCAAAGGCAAATCTTTTCCTGAATTATAGCTGCAAAGAGTAGGGTAGAAACTTAAGCTGAACTTGTGAGATTGAGATGGTCTTCTAGCTGTTTGCTGGCATGGGAAGGTGGTGTGATGTGACAAAGGAGATGAATTTTACAGAAAGTCCAGCTTGTTTCATGGGTATGGAGCTCCTGGCCTGTATTTGAAGCCTTCTACTGAGTTCCTTGTGACCTCAGATAGTCTCTATCTGGACCAGCTACTCCACTGAGAATACTGTCTTACAACCTGTTTGGTAAAGTTTTCACCTCTAAATCTCAAACTGCAGAGAGTTTTTATGATCATTAATAAAACACTGAGAAATGCATCATTTTGAGGTTTTTTTTTGTTACATAAACAAAAATTTCTTATATAAACAAAAATGTGGATCCACAGTGAACCCACAATTTACTGGCCTTTTGCCAGCCTGAAACAACCTTCTTCAGAAACAATGATGAATCTTTGGCAGAAAAATGCTTTTCTTGCTGTATAATCCCTGCATACTGTATAGGATGTAGATTACTGCAACTCTTTTCTTGCATACATAAACAGCTATGGGCGAAATATTACACAAAAATTGATGAAACTCACAGAAGCTATAAGCACACATTACAACTAATGGAAGCTTTTCCCAAAGAAAGGCAGCAAAAGTATCATACTGGCAAATCTATCACATCATTGAACTATGAAAGTTGTAAGAAATATTCCAGGATACACTAGTATATTAAAAGAGGAGGCCTGTGGCAATTGTAGAGACTACAAGAGCTTGTTGCCTAAGGCTTACTCTGATTGCAAGGAAAAATGATCTTGCCTTCAATTTCTCAAGATACAAACCAAATGCCTTACAAATTGGTCACATTCCATTTAACTCATATTAATCTACATCATGTTGCCTGGAGGGTCAAAACCAAGTTTTTGTTGTATTTTTCTTTTTTCCCTCTAGACTATATCTCTCTTTTTTTGGCTGTAAAATATGCTGAAAGCTGTACAAGAGACATTCACAAATATGCTTCTCATTACCAGCATGCTCTGTACAGTAATGCCTACACAATCATGCTAATGTGCTTTGCTTCAAGTTCATGTAAATCAAGCTTGTGGATCAGCCCATTTTAGCTGTATTAGCACTGTAAGAGACTTTGGTCAAGGAAAGAAATTATATTGGACATACTGGCATTGTTTTTTCTGACACAAAAGATACAGAGATCCCTTAAATGCAACAACAAGCTCATTAACTGCTGTGTATAGAGTTAGTTTATCAGGAATTTCCAAGACTCTTAATGCAGACCATACATGGTACTGTAATTCAACCTCCAAGGAACAGCATTTAGGACTGGAAGGTAAGCACTTCTTCTCTAACTAGCTTCCCTGTGAAGCATGCAAAGGATTCACTGAAAGCTGAATTAAATGCTTCAGACTAATAAGAAAGGCTTTAAGCCTTTTTAAGATTAAACTGGGCATATTTTATATGTTCGGGGAAAAAACTTGCTGTCCTTCTTGCCAGTGAAAATAGAGAGGACCTCCTAAACTTGTTTTTTGGCCTATAAATATTTGATACAAGGAGGTCAGCTCCTATGCCCTTACTGAGGAAGATGTTGCTACTTGCTATACCAGCTGGGATTTCTCTCTGGTGCAGTCAGAGCAGTGTGGCCGGGACATGCCTTGACAGGGAAAACCTGAGCACAGAGTAGAGATACCTGGAGATACCCACAGCTCACTGGCACAGGCTTTGCCCAGAAATGCACGGTTTAACCATACATGGAATAGCCCATCACACTTGCTGTCCTGATGTTTTCAGGTCCCCTCCCTGTGATTTCCAGCCCTCACAAGACCCTGGCTCAGGCAAACATGTTTCAGACCATCCCTTTTTAATCAGATGCTAGCTTAGACCCTCCCTGTCAGAGGCCCTCCTCCTCATGCCGAAGATCGCTCCTGGTGTCCTCCTTCCTGCCTCTGCAACCTGGCAATATTAGATCACCTTTCTCTATTGCAGGGGGAAGGATTTCCATGGAGGTGGAGTGCAGTTAGGGCTCACCCGCATGAGAACAGCTCTGCTGATGTGCAAACATCCCCTTTGTGGGCTCCAGGGGACGAAAGGTTGGCTTCCCTGGAGGGCTGTGAAACCCATTCACCTGGATACCCCCTCCAAGAAACGGATAGTTCACAGACAGGTTCTAGCTTGGCCTTTGAGGGGCATGCTGAGATGCCTCCAGGCTTTGCACACAATCAGCAAACCCATAAGTAAGCCCCCCTGACACAGCTCATGGGCTCACATATGGCTCTGCACGGAAGTGTGTACCCACACGAGGTCGACGGGGCAAGGCACTGTGTGCGGAGGTGAAGCAGAGTGGTCTGCAAGGCCCCAGTGCTCCTGGGATGACCTGCTGGATGCAAACATACCACTGAAACTTCATAGGCATTATTATGGGGTTTTTATAATACATCCTGAGACAAAAATTGACCCAAGAACCTCACAAGAGGAATCTGAAATCGTGTGGATTCAATGCACCTTCACCCTCCCTTGCAAATGCCAGCTTGCCTGAATCCCCAGCTGTCTCCCTGCACACCGGTACAGGGTGGGGGAGAACCAGGCTTGTCATCTGCACACTCAGTCCCCTGATGCGACAAGACGTATTTGCCTTTAACCCAGGCAAAGTTTTCACCTGCTCCCACTGCTTCTTGATAAAACAGTCAGCGCATGAAACCATTGCCGCAGATATGAACAGATGCAGAGAGGAGAATGGGAACAACAGCAAACATTATGTTCCTCCCAGAGCGGTGCTCCTGTCGCTGCCCGTGCCACATCTGTGTTTTTGAAGGGAAATGTCATAACATTGCTAATCAATAAGAAGAGTGACAGGACCATTTGTCAAGAGCGAGCCAGCACTGCAGCTGTTGTAGTCATCCTCTCCCCGGGCTTTGCGACGAGAAGGCGAGGGAAGGACCCGATTATTTGCCTGCGGCAGCCCCCGCGCGCTCGCGGGCGGCCACTGTGC
>NW_009193531.1:11538-38250 GCF_000690835.1 Fulmarus glacialis | reverse complement strand
GGCGCGTCCCCGTGCGGGTGCGTTTATCCACATGTTCGCACCCGCCGCGTGCAGCCCCGCCGCGGGCTGTTCGCGAGGGGGTGTTTTTTGGCGTGCTGGGGGCAGCTGCTCGCCCCGGACCCGATCCCTGCCCGCAGTCAGCAGCTCCTCTTCTCCGCTGGGCGCCTCGAAGCACCAGGTCCTGCAGAGCTGGGTGATGGGAATGTGGTGGTGCCATGGCTTGGGCCAAGGTGGCCCCGCAGCAGGGTGACCTGCATCCAGAGGATGGGGAAGGTGCCTTGTGTTCCTTGCCCAGAGCTCCTGCAAACCCACCCGGTGCTGCTGCTCTTACTTCAAGGAGTCAGGACATCCAGGGGTTGAGCTCCGGGCACTGGTCTGGGGGTGATTCAACCATTCTACAGCGCTCGCCGCGAAGCAGAAGAACAGGGAGCAAAGCTGTTTCTATGGCAAATAGCTGCTGGGAGCATGGTCGTTGACTATCTGCCTAGTGAAACTGTGTCTGGTGGTGGCTGGGAAGCAAGCTCCTCCAGGAATGGCTCTGGGGGCACTGGCTGTGCCCTTCGAGGAAACTGTTCCCCCTGGTGCGTTGGCATCCTCGGGACAGCGAGTGGGAACTCTTTTTCTCTTGGCAGTTTCCTAGTCTGTAACTTCTTCCAACAGCTGAATGTGAAAGCTGCCTTTGTCATGGTTGAAAGCCACATGTAGAACTCTTCTGGCTGCTCTATCTGCACATTGCCTGTTTGTATCTATATAAATGCACATGCGGCTGTATGTAAACAGAGCTCTTCTGACACGGCTGAGATGTATCCGTCCTTGGCAATAAGGGAATGCAGGAGAAGAGTGCAGAGTGTGTTAACATTTAAGATGGTGTAAGAAACTACTTTTTGCCCTTTTGAAATGCATGTGTGAGTAGAATTAAGCACATTTTAGTGTATGATATCTCAGGGTGTGGAAGACTTTTTTTTTTTTTTTTAAATATATGCTTTAAAGGCTTTTTGGATTACCCAAATTCCAGCTCTATTCACTTCATCTTGTTGCTCCCATCTTCCTTCTCCTCTCACCATGCCTACCGACTGCTATCCACCTCTCTCTACTGTCTCCGGTCTCAACTAAGTGTTCATCTCTCCCTCAGACTCCTTTTATCAGCCTAATTATAATTTTAAACTTTAAAAAGAGACCAAACGCTCCAGCCGTTTCCAGGTTCCCTGGCAGCCCCGCAGCCCTCAGTGAGATTGATCAGAACCAGCAAATTACACCACTAATTGCTGGATTTACAGCTGTTTCATTACAGGTGTTAAATGATGTGTGAGTGGGGCGTTTTATGCAAAAAGTGCTGGTGACAGTGGAATTTATTAATCCTGCTCTTGTTAACGCTGATGAGTTTTTTGGAGCTTTACAGTAATCACCTGCCAGAGGGTGTGACCGGTGTCGTGCGAGTGACGTGACAGCTGAATCATAACACCCGGTTTTACGATTTAGGGATTGGGAAAGCAAGTGCCAGTAATTTTAATGTTGCCTTCTTTTGGCTTATTTGTCATCTAAAAAGGGAGGTGTTAACATCTGATTTTGGAAAACTTAGGCTTTTTTTAATGCATATTTCCCAGAAAGCCAAGTTTTGGATTTCTAGTGTGAAAAGCAAGCAGGTAGGACACAGAGGTGGGGAAAGCCCTTTCTGCAATCTAAGAAGGGGAAAACTGGCATTTCTGCCCGGTTGTTTGTGTACTGTAGCCCATGTGCTACTCATGGCACCTCTTAACACCTCCCACTTGAGCCCTAGATTGCATCTGCAGAGAAATAAAGTTCATAACCCGGCTGGTGACGCAGCGATTCTGGGCATTGGGTGGCTCTCGTGCTTGAGGGGAGGCTTTGTGGTGTTGCAGCACAGATGGCAGAGGTGGGGGGTTCCTCAGAAGGGCTTCTAGGCTGGAGATGGTGTAGACCAAAAATGTCCTCAGCTAGTCCAGGCAATCCAGCCTTGAATTTGCACTCTCATCTTTTGGGCAATTTGGGTAGGCCCACGGTGGCTCAGGTGTCTTCATTAATAAACCTCTTGTATAATGGTGCTGCTGAAATTTGTGTATGAATGAGTGCAACCATTTGCAAGTCTGGAGGCAACTGGTGTGGCTGTAGGTTTCTCAAGTGTGAAACTCTAACTGTTGCAGAAGCAATCTATAGGTGTGCAAATTCCAGCTCACCTGTAGTCAGTCTCAGACATAGACCTCTGTCTCGAGGAGCAGGGACTTTATCTGACCTTCAGTCTTCTACTTTGACTATCACCTGACACCCAGAGAGAAGATGCTGAGATAAGACTGATTCTTCTGAATATTCACAGCACCGCAATATGTTTTCATTTGTATTTCTCATGTACTTTGTAATCTTATTTTCAGCCAAGAAATTGCATTTAGAAGCCATCAAGAGACAATATTGGCTGAGGCCCAGGAAAGGTTGAGAGAGAGGGAAGGAAAAAAAAGTTACTTTCAGCAATTATGCAAGAGTTGCATTTTTTGAACTCTTGGTAATAGATTGTGTACTTACAGTATATGGATCACAAATCTGGGCACAAAACTGCACACAGCTGTACAAGATAGGCCCTGGGTGTTTCCAGCTTTGAGTCAACTCTCGCTTCATGGCATGTGCTGGGGGCAGGGAAAAGCTGTTTAAAAGCTGAGTTCGTTCTTGCTCCTCTTTATTGCCTTCGCCTGGGTGTTTCCAGCTTTGAGTCAACTCTCACTTCATGGCATGTGCTGGGGGCAGGAAAAAGCTGTTTAAAAGCTGAGTTTGTTCTTGCTCCTCTTTATTGCCTTCGTATGAGAAGAGGGTGTCCTTCTGAAGCCTATTTCTCATGATAACCTACTGTGGCACTACAACCAGTTGCAATGTCACAAACACTATTACAACTTCACTTGAGAAATGACTGTCCTATATGTGCACCTGACAATCATGAATAAGGAAAGATGAAAGAGAGGAAATATGTTCATTCATCTCCCTGGATTAATTTCAGTCCTGTGGATCTCTGGATGTGTTTAGACTGCTTTCATTGGGGTCCGCAAAAAGTAAGCAAGACAAGCAAGTTTGTCGGTTGTGGTCTATTCGTTTTGCAGTCGTTACCTCCCTGGAGCCCTACAAAAGCAAATCGAGTGAAAAGCAGGGCCCTGCATGGCAGTGTGATGTGTATATGAACTGCCTCATCTGTCGTCAGGTGGTTACCTGCAAAAATATTTTTGTAAAAATGGAAACTTTGTATCACTAGGCTGAGGTTGTTAATTACTTCTGCTGCTTCCTCACAGTGATTTACCATAAACAACTTTCCTCCTGCAGACCCAAAGCAACCTGACATTTGTCCAGTTTCGGTGTAAAGTAACAGGAGCTGCAGTGCTGCCCATTACACCTTTCCCTGTAATCCTTGATAAATAGCAGAGATGCAGAAACTCCACCGTTTTGCAAGTTGGGAGGCACTGTGATTGCCTTGCTGATCATCTGCAGGTTGTTTTAAAATACCGTGGAACAAGCTCCCCGCTCTGCCAGCTTGCAGCCCTGTCTAGGCTGGTACGGGCACAGCAGAAGGAGTATTTTGGGCACAAAAACTGTACAAGTGGCCCTGTCTAGGGCAGTGCTGCTTGTATCAGGGCAGATGTGAATCATTTATGTTGCAGGACAAATCTTGTGGATACTGAGGCTTTTCTTGATAGGAGAACTTGGAAGTGGGCATGAAGATATTCAGTGAGCCCAAATGTGTCTGAGGCGTTGTTTTAATTCTTGCCTTTGTGCAGAAAAAATACATTCCAGGCATTGCATGTGTGCAGATCATCACTGCTCATGAACATCCTCATGGGATGTGCCAAAGATTTCCAAAGCAGCTCAGGGCATTTGGACAACAAATCCCCATTCGTCTCTGGTGGAAATTGGACAAAGGAATTGCAAGGCGGTTTCAAAACTCTGTGTGTACATGGACCAAGCTAACCTTGCTTTGCTTCCTTGCCTTCACGGTGTGATCATTTGACTCGTGAGCCAGGAAAAAGGCCAGGTCGTTGCCAGCCTGGCAAGAGTCAAGCTTGCTTTGATTGTATAGCTTCTGAAAGGATTAGCAACCCTTGCCTTGCAAACAGATGTGTATTTGGAAAGCAAAGGGAATCTGAATCTTGAAAGACTGATAATAAGTCTTGTCTTTTGTCCTAATGCTGATTGCTCATCTGGCCATGGACCACTTTTGTTGGATTATATTTGCATGCATATGAATGGACATAAGTAGCTGCATGCTTTCAAGTGTGTCCTAGAAAAGCCTAGATATCTTGAGATGCTGAAAATAAATGAAAAAAAAATTAAGAAGGTAATGCTTGCATGAGGCATGTGTGATTAGTAGTTTGCTCTGTTTAGTGTATTATGGGCCTGAGATATTTTATAGTTGCCTGAGGCTCTTCATCACGTTTGGTGTGCTTGTTTGTTTTTTGCTTAACCAGAAGGCTGCTGTCTACTCTGGCACGGGCAGAGACTTTAGGCGATGGAGCAGGGTAACCTTGCTGAAGCTTAATGTTCCCCATGGATGCAGGGCTGGAAGAGTCGAGTGTTTGATCTTCTCTACCCTCATATTGAAAGAAAAGCCGTAGTAAAAAGAATATTTCTGCCTGCCTGATGATGTTGCTTATGCAATGCCAGGATTAGATGCTGCATTTAGTGCTGGGTCCATCTTGATGTGTTAGATACACAAACGCATGTAAAAAATGTACTGTCAATTTTTTTGATGTCTGCCTTGGGATGTAGGTACCTAGCTGTTCTTGAAAGCCTGGTCCCAGTTACTACCTCAAAGGTCTTGTATGTGTAGTGTCAGGTCAATAAAACATGTGCCACTTAATAAAAAAATGTAAATCCATTTCTATGGTATTTTAATATTAGAAAGGTAATTACCGTGTAACTAACCCTTCTCTGTAAGCTGTCATTAATTGGATGATTTCTTATAGGCAGCTTAGCATAATGCATGCAAAATACACTGCAGCTCTGTACAGACAAAAATTGCCCCAGTGAAACAACGGGATGTGAGCGTCCGAGAGCCGGGCCCTGTGAGCAGGCTGTATCGTCCTTGTCATTGGACGTAGGACTTCCGAACACATGTCGGGGCATCGGTAATCTGCAGGCAGGAAACTGTTGGACAAGTTATTTTTATGAGGAAGAACTGGGAGGTGGATTTTGCCCTTAGACATCAGGCTGTATTGTGTGCGATAGGAAAGATCTGAAAAGTTTTTGTAGTCTCACTGAAGACAGATGTGGAAGCCATAGGTCACTCTGTCAGCGGGACTGGGATAAAGGCAGCAGCAGAATAACAGCGTCCACGTGGTATTTTACCTTGTGGTCTTAAAGTCTCAACTTCTGGGAGTCTTGTGATTCTGAAACCTTTGGCTTTGATAAACCATATGCTTTTAAATCAGGGGAGCAGAAGAGGGATGGAAGCCCTAAAGACTGAAAACCCAGAACACAAGTGAAAGAGCAGAAAATCTGTCTTGTGATCCCATGGTTTTACGCAGACTGCAGAGAGCTGGTTGTTCTGCACACTGTTGACGTGCATGTTTATCTGTGTGCACATCTTGTTGGAAACAGAACTGTGCTAATCTTGTCCCATCGAAAAGTTGCTTTTAAAATGGTACAAATGCTGGTACAGGCAAGGAGGGAGAAAAGGTCAGCACTGCCTGACCACATTGCAAATAAATGACATCTTTCATCTGAAAAGTGCCTACCATTTTCCACTTAGGCTCACGTTATGATCATGGAAGAGTTGGTTTTAAAAGGTTATTCATTTAAACAATTCATTTAAATCCTGATGATTCTCAAGCAGCCCAGAGTAGGACCTGGTATAAACGAGTTATGTAGGATTAGCATGTATGGTTGAGATACAGTGCTCGCGGAGGCAGGAGTTCTTGGAGTTATGTACTGCTTCCGTGGAAATCCCTGGGTGAAACTGGTAAAATCTCCTTATGGTAAGCCACCTTCTTGATGGCAGAATCCTCTGGCGTTATCTGAGTGTGGCTGTTCGAAGCATTAGGAATAGAAGATGAGGAGAGAGACTCATTAATGCTAAATTTGATTATATATGCAAACCAGGTTTCTATGAGAGGAAGAACAAAAATGATCTGACTTGCAAACTAGCAAGAAGATGCATGGAGATAAAGGGTTCTGCCATTAGACATACACAGTTAAAGTCTCCTTGCCAATTTTTATGAGGGAGATGTTTCAGTCATCACTCCTGTAAATCAGCATCTGCATAATTGGAGCCCCGGGTAAAAGCCCTGCACGTTGACATCTCTGGATTCAAATATTGCAGTCGGGGGAGGACAGGCTTGGAGGTGCCATTTGGATCCCGTCATCCCTGAGTTAGCGTGGACTCATGGCACTATGTGTGATGGCAAGGGGCAGGAGACCTCCTGGTCGCTGGCTGAAGTCTCCACTCGGCTGCGGGAGAGGGGACCTCCTCCCGACGCGGGAGAAGGGGAGAGGCAGAGAGCAGGTAACGCTGGGCTCTGTGCTGGCGATGGAAAGCAAAGTGCTCACGCCACACCTCTGCAAGTGCAGCTTTCTCCTTCGGCACCGAATAAAAGCGGTTAAGTGGTATTACGGTCCTGGGGTGCAGTGTGGAAAACAGCACTTGGCCGACTGTCTGGCTGTCCAGCCCGGCAACTGGCCAAAGGGGTCTTAATGGCTTTTACTCTCAGGGGGGATCTGCAAAGTGCTGTAAAGAACATTATGGAAAGGAACATACAGTGTGGAGGTGCTGCTTTTAAGGTGTTTGTTCAAAGTGGCATATGTACTGCAAAGTGTGACATAGTTGCTAAGGTGACAGCTTGCTTGCTTTTTGGCAAAAGCAAAAGAATACTGAATATAGACAAACTGTAAGCTTTTGCTTTGTTTAATTTGCACAGTTTTATCTTCTGGCCGTTGTAGAAACTTCTCGGGTTTGTCTTTGGAAGCAGTGTTTTCCCATTCAGAATACTTCACTTGGTTAGAAAAGCCAGTATGGCTCCCCATTCTTAAGGAAATGCTTAAATTGCATAAAATGATGGGGGTTTCAGTGATGATAATTGTAGATACAAATTATGGCATTAAAAGGGTTTGGTAATGGCATTCAGTCAACTAAGGAAGTATTCTCTAAAAACCTTTTATATAAACAAAAAATATTAGGTGTTGCCTCATTAGCAGCCTATGGATGTGGGCACGTCCATGGGCGCACAATCCAGAAGATTTTTTTGTGTAGTATTTGTATGCATTTGCAAACTGCTCCAACCTAAGCTGAAATGCATGGTGAGGTGAGAACTCCTGTCGGTCAGGCTCAGAGGTTGGTTGTGGTGAGAGGGAGTGAAATCCAGGCAGGGAGTCTTGCACCGGACAGCTCGGTTACTGCCATGGTTGAGTATTTTCATAATGCTGCTAGGGGAGAAGATCGGCAGAGGATTAGACTGGCGTGGCCCCTCAAGAGAGGGGGTTTTCCAGATGAGCAGCCATCTATGGCGTGAAGCAATGTTATGGTCTTCAGTGTGGAGAGGAAAGCAGAAAGGTCTCACGAGCCTAATGCCAACTTTGGTCCTTGAAGCAGTGGGGTATGTGCACCATCCAGGAAAACTGGTCAGGAAAGGCTGAAGTAATGTGCTCATTGCCCTTTATTGTTTTACCTTTCCTTTCTTTGTGATGTTCTAATGGATAGATAAATGTGTTTCTCTGAACAAGCTGTTGTGTCTGTGCCTTCTCCAAAATGCCTTAGCACTTGGGGAGAAAGCTGTGTTAGAGGCAGAGCCTGCGGGAGCTGCTGAGCTAATGCTGTGGGGAGCAGAAAGTGCTGCAGCCTGGAGCTTGGGGTAAAAGTCAGAGGGAGCTCTGTGTTCCCAGATCAGTGCTGGTGCGGACGCCCCAGCCCCAGTTTGGCAGTGCCATCGCAAAGCAGAATTTAGCATGGGTGTTTTTAGAGCGGTCAGAGATCATGACACCCTACACAGGGGTTTTTTCTGGGGGATTGGGGATGTCTCTTTGCTAAGAGGATCTCGACAGACATCCTGGGCACTGGGATGTGCCAGACAGCAGCGGGGAGGTAGTCTCCTGTTTCTCTGTGTTAAGGAAGCAGGAGAAAAACTGTGGAGCAGGAAGATTTCAATAAAGTGTTGTAAAATTTCAGATAGGAGGTGTACAGACCCAGACCCACTGCCAGAAATAAATCTGATTGACTGTCTTGCAAAACTCCCGACCTGTCAACTTGATCTTTATTCCATGAGAAATACCAGAGCCTGCTGCAAACAGCCTGACTGAATATTCACTAGAAGTGCTCAAGAACCTGAAGTACTGAGGGTGAAATTCTGCCCAGAAGATCTCAGAAAAAAATGCTACCTAACATCGGCGAGATCATTGATACATCAGGAAGTAATTTATAATAACAGCTCTTCAGTCGCTCTTTGAATTTCAAAAAAGTCTATTGCGTCTGTCCTCAGTCTTCACTTCTTGTGATGTTAATGCTGTGCCCTCCTGTGTTATTTCTCAGGTGATGCAAATCCAAAGTATCTTTGGCTTGAAGTGATAAGGCTCAGCTCAAATCCTTTGGCACTTGCATGTTGGGTGCTTGTATTGGGGCCCCATGTTTGACACGGCATTTGCCAATCTTCCTAATATTAGGTGAAAAGCCTCTGTGGCACCCCAAATAATACTATAGAAGCAAAATCTTCCTTGCCAGGTTCCCAAAAACCAAGGAGACAATTGGCTTCTTGGTTCAGCCTCCCTGATGTGGGCTGTATTATGGCCTATGGCTGCCTTCAGCATCCAAGTCAAAATACCCCAGGATGCCAGGAAATATCTTACAGTTATTTAACAAGCAAACCTGAGCCTTGCTTGAAGTGTTTTCAGAATAATCTTCTCCCTGGCTGTGTGCTGGAGGAATGCTCGAAGCAAAACAAAACAAGACAAACCCCTCATCTGTGTGCAAGTTTAAAACCACATAGTTGCTTCCCCCTGGTACTCCTCATGCAGAGGTGATGTTGCACACAAAAAAACACTGCTCTGCATCCGTTTTTTACCCCATTTAAAACAACCTTCTTACGGAGAGAGCGGTGCCTGGGAGCGGTTGAACACGGCAAGGTCACAGCTCCCTGTTGGGACTGTAAGGGGGAATGGTGCCCGTGGGTGTATATCGTGCCCAGCCCAGTGGGGTTAGGTTTGATACTGGCAATTGGCTTATTACTGCAGAACACATCTATTGTAATATTTATCCTTTGGAGCTGAGCAGTTTTTCTAAGCTGCTTTTAGAGACTGTGCTTGAAAACCTCTCCTTGCAAAACTAAAGCAAGTATGGGATTCCCCAACGCCAAATCCAGCAGCCAATAAATCCGGCAGAGCGCTCCTGATTGCCATCTCCAAGGACAGTCAGCGTGCTGGAGTGGAATTAGGTCCGGGTTTGAAAGAACACGCCTGCCAAAAAATTAAACAGTGGATGCCTTCCTGTTTAATTTTAACATTTTAATTAAATTCTTTGCTGCTGTGTGCCTTTGATCTCAGCGAGCTGACATACATGGTGTCTGCTGTTTGTGTCGTAGCAGCGTTTTGTTCTAATCTTGCACGCAGACGCAAGGATGCATTTGGGTATGGATAAAAGTACAGAAGCTGCCCACTGCCAAGTGCCGAGCGCATCTCAGACTGACTTTTCCAATTGGTGACCAAAGGCATGTGGACAGGGAGATTATTCATGAGTATGGCTCAGTAGAGCTTCTTTCTGAACATATTAGGAATATTTCTAAACATGATAGGACGAGAGGAAATGGCCTCAAGTTGCACCAGGGGAGGTTTAGACTGGACATTAGGAAAAATTTCTTTACTGAAGGAGTGGTCAGGCCTTGGAACAGGCTGCCTAGGGAAGAGGTTGAGTCGCCATCCCTGGAAGTATTTAAAAGACGTGTAGATGAGGTGCTTAGGGACATGGTTTAGTGGGCATGGTGGTGTTGGGTTAACGGTTGGACTTGATGATCTTAGAGGTCTTTTCCAACCTTAATGATTCTATGATTCTATATTGTCTTCCCCTTTTTAATCTCCTTCTGTGAATGGTGCTGCAAGAAGAGTTTCCTTGATGGAATTACTCATTGAGAGGGTTGAGGCCAGGAGCTGAGATTTTTATTGCAAAACAGAATCAGTTTCAAGTGGGATAATTAATAAAGTTTGATCCCTCAGAGAGCAGAAGCATTGCTGTATGGCTTTGACTGGGCACATCTATTGATTAGTCCCAGCCAAGCGCCCGGTTTGAGAGCATTTGGCAGGCTGCTGGCTTTCTGGGCAGCCATGCAAAACGTGGGTACCGAGCGGCACGTAGCCAAGCAGCCCCACTGCAGCTGATTTCTGAATGTGTGGAGAAGTCTTCAAATAAAGACGTGGTTACACATTTCCCCTGCGCTGTTGATGGCTGGGCTTCGATGATGACGGGAGGAGGTAAGGGAGCTGGGAGCGTGCGGTATTTTCTTGGCAAGGAAGGGTATTAGAGTGAGCTCCCTCGTGTTTTATAGCCTGGGCTGGGTGGCTGAGGGGTGTGTGGAGTATTTGTCCTTTGCGGTTTGGGCTGTACCTTGATGGCAGGGAAGCTGCCGTCATCGCTGCATCAAATGGAGTCATTGGTAGAGCTGATGTGGAAAAAGGAATTTCATTTCCTTGGAGGAAGAATAATTTTTAACCTAAATTTCCATTGGAAACTTTGGCATTCTGGTGAGATTGTAAATGAAGGAATATTTTTGCCAGAAACGACAGTATTTCAGCTCAAAATATTTCTGTAAAGAAACAGTGGTCGGGTCCTATTCTCCTCCTCCTCTCCGCAGCCCAGAGCATCCCCCGGCGATGCCCCAGGCTCGCTCCTCCTGGAGGAGTCGGTGATGGATCACGTCAAGCGTGACCCTCCTGCGTGTCGGGGCGGTGTAGCCTGACCGTGGAGCCTGATTTACAGAGCAGGGGCAGCGCGAGGGGCCAACCCAAACTCCTTGGAGGCACAACAGTAGTGTTCCCAGGGCAGATATTGCAAGCCCTTAGCATTGGGACTTGCAAAGAAGAGTTGACATTTTTGGAGGGAAGATGACAACTTTTTTGGAAAAAGATGAGCAAGTCGAAAATGTCCTGGTGGAAAATTTTCATCTGACTTTGAAGATGGCGTGTGCATATCGGTGTTGTAGTCTATGTTTATATTGTGCACCTAGCCCTTTTTTGGGTCAAACGTGGAGGTTTTTCAGAGCTGCACGGAGGCAGCACCCTCCACTCAGCAGAGAAGCAGCGAGCCGCGTTTGTGAACCTCCTTGTTTTGCTGCGTTGGCTCCGTGGGCTGCGCGCGCTCCCGCTGCTGCCGTTGCAGCCTGTCACTCGTGGCAGGCGGCTCTGCGGAGAGGGCGCCCGTTCCAGCACAAAATCTGTGCCCGTCCAGATTGCGAGGCCCTGGCAGGCAGCAGGAGCTGGCTTCGCGGCGGGCCGACATATGCAGGGGGTGCTGGCTGTGCCACGCGGCAGAAAGCCTCCCGCCGCCCCGCGCGCGTTACGGCACTTCCCGGGGAAGGACGATGCCGTGAAAATGAGCTCCTTGCCTGCGGTCCTCCGCGGCCTGGCGGCACTCCCCGCTACGGGGACCAAGTGCTGTCACTGCTTTTTTTTTTTTTTTTTTTCTTTTTCCTTTTCTTTTTTTCATCCCCTCCATCATGGTTTTCACAGCAGAATGACAGCAACAGGAGACTGAAACGGGGCTCAGGTCTCATGGCAGAACTGATCCAGCACACCTCACGTTGCTGAGGAGTTAAATAGAAAAGCTCCTTCTGCCGTATAGCTCACCATGGCATAGTTCACCCAATTTTAAAAATAGTTTTCCATCTTTTTGTTTATGTGCTTATTAGTGCTGGCCGCCCATGGGTGCAGTGTTGGTTGTTAATGCAGCTGAAGAGGCTCTGACAGAGCTATAAATGTTTTTTTGTGCAGCTTAGTCCCTAAAAAGTAGTGACTCAGCAAGGATCAAACATCTCTCATGGGACAAACAGTTCCCAGCGATTCCCAACTTGCAATAAAAGCTGTGTGTCACTGGGCTGCCGGGAGGCAGGGCTCGAGTACCCCACATCTGTATTACTTCTGCACAGAGAGATTGCTAAGCATGTCCTGGGTGTTGGGACAAGAGTACTCTTGCTTGGTTTAAAAGAGATTTTTTTTTCCTGGGGATTTTTACACTCCACCCCGTGATGCGCTTTGGGATGCATTCAGCTTTCTCTTCTGAATAGGGCTCCAGATGATGGAAATAAATTATCATAAATTAGAATAGATTGCACTCTTCAGCATCTCTACATCTGTCATTATGTTTCTTTAACAGTTCAGTTTAACATTTATACACACTCTGACAGCAGCTACTGGTGTGTATGCTATAAATATTGGCTTGGAGAAGACATTAATGGAGTTTAGGTAAACGTTTGATGCTGCTGAGATTCTGTTCCATATGGTGGTACGCAGCGAAATGAGATTCAACGTGCCACGTATAGCGCTCTTGTATTCCCTATAGACTGGCCTCCTGGCATTTCATCAGCTTGCCGCGTTACCAAGAAAGCGCAGGTGCCTTCAAAGAGGAAAGTGAGCTTCTTGCAGTCTATTCTGGTTTTTACCACCTGTATTGTTTGCAATGTTTAAAGCCAACACATAGCATGTACGGATGGGAAGGGCCCGGGGAAAAGAGACATCTCGCAGAAGTAGCGGTCAGAAATCAGGCGACGAGCTGCGAGACCGCTCTGCTTTGAACATGTCTGAAGAAAACCCGCAGGATTTTCTGGCCAAGATGTCATTTCGTTAGACAGTAACTGAGTAACAGGGCGAAAGCTTTGCGTGTTGGTTGGTCACGGTTGCTGAACCTGAAATTTGTGACACTCAATCCCTGACAAAACTGTCGCCAAAACCACGGGTGGGGAGCGTTGCTTCAGGGTTTGAGGAGTCTGGCTTGCGTCCCACTGACTTGCAGGAGGACAAATAGGCGAGACCATCATGGTAAGAGGCTGGAAGAAATGTATTGTGGTCCCTCAGGTGTTCCTTCCATCGTTCAGCAGAATTTGGATGTCTCCCACAAGTCCTTTTTTGTTGATTTTTTTTGTTTTGTTTTGTTTTGCTAATTGTAACACCTTGATTAGTGTAACCTGATGACGTGGCTGCCTCCTCTGCAGTATTTCCCTGATTTACCCTATTTTCAAGCTAGCATTAGGGTAGGAAGTGTGGTGTTTGGCTTGGCACTGTGGAGGGGCAGTTGGGGTAAAGCAGCCGGGCAGCCCAGCCTCTGCGCCTGATGTGGGGCCCTGGGAAACATCTGGCTCATCAGCCCCGGGGCACATCTGCCGCAGAGAGGAGTGCGGCTGCCTCGTTTGCCCCTGTGTAATGCAATGTAAGTAATGAAGTAACCGTAATGGTCAAACTGGCTCAAAGCAGGGCAATCCGAAGAGAAAGTGCTCTTCACACTGTAAATTGCTAAAGGTCTTTATGATGCCAGTGAATTAAAAATCTGAGAAGAAAAAGCCCTCCAGTGCTGTAAGTTCAAGACACATCTTTTAAAAGCTGCTGGTGGGGAGGGGAAGAGATAACTTATCTGAATGGAAATTTATTTAAACTGTATCTTGTACAGTTCTGGGTTACTGCAAAGAAAACTGTATTCCCTGTCACTTGGAGAGCTGGAGAAATTTTTGTACAGACTGAATGAGTTTCTGTGATAATGTTACCCCTTTTGATCTGAATCGTTAGCCAAATTTTCAGACCTTTGCAGGTTATTTCTTTTAAAAGAAGAAGTTGCTTCAGATGTTTCGGTGAGGCACTTGTGTTTATTCGCACTGGCAGTACGGAGGAGGCGGGTGCGCTCCTGCGTCCGGTGAGGGACACCGCGTTCGAAGCCTCCTTCCCCGCTGGCTGGGCAGAAAGCCCTCTCTTACCTTTTCTCAAGTTTCCAGGTTTTATTGTTGTCCTGACTGCTTGTGTGGTTCTTCTGCCTCAACTTTCCTCTTCTTTCTGGCTCTTGCAGAAAAAAATGTTTTGCAAAACCATTAGCAAAATCCTTCTGCCCAGAGCAAAATCTTGCCTGTGATTTTCCGTTGAACAGATAGTTGTGTCTGCCTGAGCTTGAGGCTTGCATTTATGTCTCTTGAATGATGCTATAAAGGAACTAAACTGTATTTAAAGAAAGGCAGCATTTACATTCGCCTGATGTTAAAGGCAGATTAGCCCAGCCAACATGATTTCATGGCGAGCCTTGCTCCAGCAAGGAACCCTTCAGCCCTCCCCAAGCTGAGAGAGAAGCTGGACTCCAGGGAGCAGTTTCAAAGCACTGAAACTCTTTTATCGTTATTTGTTGTATGTCTTTTCCGCATCTTTTGGCTCTTTGAGACCAACAGTGAGACTAGTGCTTTCAGACCTGGACACTCTGGGTGCAGCCCCTACTACGTAGCTATGACAGGCACGGGTTTCTCCGGGATGCTCTCAAATAAGCATGCTGAACTTGAGGAGGGATGTGCAGTAGGAGGAAATTAATGGGAACAATCTGCATTGGATCACTTGTCATGAGAATATCTCCTTGAATTGTTTATTTAATTAATTGCATTTTTTTTTTTTAATTTAGCTCTGATCTAGACTGGAAAGATGCTCTTGGGTGGAGGGGAGAGAAAGGAGCCCTTATTCTGGGTGGGTTTTTCTGTTTGTTTTCAAATACGCATTATGTTCTCCTAGAAAATGGGTATAAGTACTTCTTTTTCATTAAAACTGCCAGGTTTTAGCTTTCGTGTATGACTGATGTTCATAAATCTCAAAGCTATTTCTTTTAGGCTTTCTGTCCCCATAGTAAACCTGGAGATGACCTATTCCCAGTTCGTACTGTCACTTGTACCTGGCTGAAAGGCTCTTTAGGGTAGGATGGGAGAAAAGTCACACTTTTTGCACTCCAATCAGTGTTGGGTCTCAGTTTAAAAATATCGCAAGTGAAAAACATGGATGTGAGTCATACAGAAAACACCGTTCATTTCTAAGGGAATATAAATATCAGAGAAACACATTCTTCAGATGTTTCCTCCTTCTGAGAGGTAGCCACATCTAAGATTTCTGTTTGAAGTATTCAATCATAAACATCGGTCCCCTGCTGTCAGAGTGACCACTAGATACCGGAGACGCCTATTAAATGTTAATAGCTAGTGCTGTGCCAGAGCTACATCAGTCACGAGAATCTGAGTGAGCTTTGCACAAAGGGAAAAGGCGGAGAAGGCTACGACTTCACTTCTTGGGTCAAGATACTCCAGTGATGACAGTCTGCAGTAAATGCCTCACTTCTGGAAGGTTTGGTGCTCACTTTGGACCTAAACGCTCATCCACATCTAACACCTCTGGTGTCATATTCTAGGACAGCGTATCTGCATGCTTTTGGGGGAGTGAGCTCTTTCTTTTCAGTCATCCCCTTTGCCCCTCAGCAGCTGGATTTTGTATCAGCTGGGCTTAGTGGTATTTTTGAAGCAAGCGTGTGTTAAAATGCATATGCATTTCCCTGTGTTTTTACAAGATTAATATTTTTAAAGGCTATTTAATACATTGCTGAAAATTATTTAAATCTGAGACATGCTGGAGAGATCAGAGAACTCTTATCAACTGTTGAATTAGTAGTGTTGAATTAGACATGAGAAAATCCTTTTCAACTTAAGTGGCTTTTCTCAGAACTTTTTACATGTTTAATATCTTCATTCATCCTTCTAATCGTTCCAGTTTTGGCTCTCCCTGAGTATCCATGCAGACGTGTACAATGCAATTCGGGCCCTGATCCATTCAGCCAAGCTGTACATCCCTGAGGACCATCAGGGAGCACCAAAACCACTTGTCTCAGGGATACATTTTCCTCCTGTGAATGCAGTGCAAAGATTGAGTCCTTCGTGGATAATTTCATACTTATATTTGAAAAACCTGGTTGTGCTGCTGTCTGAGAGCGTGGAGGTCATGAGTGCTCTTCAGTGTAGACACTTCAGCATTATCTTCCAAGAATCTTAAACTTAAAAATTTGAACTGGAAATAACGTTTGCATAATACTTTGCAAGAACGCTACCATGAGGCTCTGCAAGGGGAGTTACAAATATTACAAATATTGCTTTTTTTTCTTCATAACTCTTGGAAGGGGTCAGTTCCCTGTGATAACAAGCTGCTGTGGGAGCTTAGCAGAGCAGTGTGTGTCCTGGTCGCACCAGATGGATCTCATTTGTGTTGCTGTTCATGGTCATGATAGGAAGCAAATGGAGTGGAGCCTGAGGCAGCGCTTTGCTGCCTGAAGTTGGTGCCTGATGAATTATGGAGATGAATAAGGCATACGTCTGCCTTTGCTTTTCCCTTTGAGTACGCACAGAAGTGTTAGGTGGCCCATGTTTGAAGAGACAATGTGAAATGAGCTTTCAAATATTTCCTTGAAGTTGTCTTAATTATTTCATTATAATGGTAAGGAACAAAGCAGAGGAATCAATACGCCTAATTATTACATCTAAATGCAAGAGAAATTAGCCAGTGAACTCTCCCTTCTCTGGGGAGGATTAATCTTCCTATGCTCCATTTCCAACGTCTTCCAGAAAAATGAAAGGCTTATCACCTAGGAAACACGCGGTCCTAATCGCCCAGGTCTGGCACTTGGATTTACAGGCAGTGAGGGAACTCTTGGTCTTCTGAAGCACCAAATTAGATTGCTTTGCGTGTGTTTAACTGTTGTAGTTGGAGTTTTGTAGCTGGGTGATTTGAATGACAAATGTTAGCGGGACATGCACCACACGTCATCCCATGATGCCTTGGCCGGCTCTGGATGAGCTGGTGGACCTACTCAACATCAGGCAGTGCCATGTGGAGGGGATGGGTTGGGTCCTAATGTGATGCTGTCAATGGGGCAGTGCTAATTAGCTCAGCTTCTCAGCAATGAAGAGCTGTATTGATGAGTCTATAATGCTCACAGAGCTGTCTCGTTTACCTTTGCACTGTACAATACATGCTTTTTTAATAGCTATATGAGACTCCAAGAAGATACCGTTCTGCTGTGGCCTGGTGGCAAATAGCCACAAGATGCTTAAAGGTGATTCTGGTGGGACTTGATTATTCACCCTTGAATTAGTCACTGAATTGAAATGACAAAAATATTTCCTGTATACTAGGTTTCAGTATGCTGTTGACTTGCACCAAGCAAATGGTATCTCGTGATACTTTCTACTAGGTTGATTATAACAATTTCAAGCTGTGACACAGATGTAAGATGATTTCAAATGGAGTGTTAAATGAATAAAATCTTCCTTACATAAAATGTGTGTAACCTCCCACCCCCCATAAGGTCTGACTTTCTTTAGATTTTTGTTATTTGTTGTCATGTGTCGTCCTGGTGGAAATCCAAGTCTGGAAGTATTAAGATGTGCTTCCCCAGAATATCACCACATTTTTGCACAGGCAGATCATGCCCAGGAAGAGAATGTTTATTCCTTGCCTGCAAACCCACCCAGTGTAAAGAAGACTCAGCAGCTAAAATACAAAGTCTAAATAAAAGGAAAAAAGGGCCATTTCTTTGCATAACAGTGGGGAAATCAGCCTTACAGTTCACAAACTGAGATGACAGCTCGCTGTTTTTTTTCATTATTTTGCATTTTTGGGTTGCATTACTCATGGCAGTTTATTAATCAGTTTCTATTTCACATTCTTTCTTAAAGAAAAAGATTGCAACTCATTATGTACCTTTCAGCCCTTGTACCTTTCTTCCTTCCCAAATTACTCTTTGCATCATGGTCAGTTCCCACCTTTCCTGGCTGTCGAGTTGATTAATTGGGTGATGCTGACTGGAGGGGATGGGATGGGCCACTGATGCACCACCTGATTATGTGGTCATGGAAACCCCCGGAGGTAAGACCTCTGTTATCAACATAAATTGGGATTTTCTGCCAACTAATGGTTGGCAAAGCTTGCACTAATGCTAGATTCTGCCGGATGATGCACTATGGAAGCCAATTAGCCTTTGCTGATAAGCTAGGCTTTGATTAAGCTTTTCCAGGCTTTCTCATCACAAGAAACGTGTATTACTCATTGAACATGCAAATGCATTTGCAGTGTGTAATTACAAAAATTTCTAAAGGAGCAACCTATTTTAAACAGGGCTTTTGTTTCAGTCTTATTCCTTCGTTGTGCTTACCAACTCAGTCATGCACTCTAATTCAGCAAACATAATTGACTGGTTTTAGGAGTTAAAATATCCTGTTGTTGAATGTTTTATGCTTCAAATACCGAATATAATGAAGACCACTGTGGTGGGTACGTAAGCTATCCGCAGTCACTCTGAAAGCCTTGCCCTTTGCAGCGAGCCTTTGGGAAGCAGTGGGCTGGCAATGCTGTGATCCACAGCTTGAGCCAATTTAAAAGTGATCTTGTCCCGCTAATGCTGAGAGCAAACTCTTTTTCTGTAGCCATAGGCAGGGATAACTTACCCTGCTGAATATGCAGCTCGTTGCACTTGATGGGAATTCATTTATTGATCCATTTAGCTCTTGACCCGTTTACAGGGTGATTGTGGATAAAACAATGTAATTAAAATTGATTATGGCTGTGTATCATGTCTTCAATCTTTGACGCTCGGGATTTGGATGTTATGGCATGCCTTCTGTAGCTGACGATGGATTGTGAGGAGCATCAAGGGGTTAACGTATTTTCACACTCCTCAGGAATACATTTTCTGTGTTACGTTCTCATATATCGTGTTGTTAACCAAGTGACAGTATCATGTTTCTTACCCGGTCATACATATTATCATAGCTTTAGTCACTTCACCTAAGAGATTGTGTGAGCCTGTATATCTGCGTCTATATCCATATGATGCTGCTTTTGAAAAAAGCCTAGGGAATGGAAATTTTGTTTCCAGGTCTAATTCATAATTATAGTTCTTGAGTGTAACAAAGGCATTCCTATAGCTACGTGGAATAAATACTTCCTATTTGTGGTGCCTTTAGTTTATTGCATGCCTAATAACATGGAAATCAGTTCTCCTATTTGCAGTTATGTACTGTGGTACAGTGATGTGATCCAAGTTTGGCCTAGTTAGCATTTTCTGATTGAAACGTCTTGCAAAATTCTCAAATCAGAGCAGAAGGAAGAAACGCAGAGGTGGGCAGTGTAATGCCCACTTTCCCCGTTGTACATCCCACCTCCTGTGGCATGGCTGCAGCCTCGGAGGTGAGTAATGGCAGGAACAGAGCTGCTCTATCCGCTGGGCCCACATGCACCATCTCTTGCACTTTCTCCCCAAAACTTTCTCCAAGTGCTGCACCAACACCTGGAGTAGGGGTAACGCTCTGGCAGCGGTTGTCCCTGCCGCAGGGGGACCAAATCCATTGCTGCTGTTACAGAGCCTCAGATGCTCTCCAGAGTCCACCGGCATTAGTGCCTCGGCCCTTTAGCAGGTACTTTTTTCTTTTTTTTTTCTTTCTTTTTTGGGGGAGAGAGAACAAAGGGTTTGACCACTGCAGAAAACTGAGGTTAAGCGTCATCTGCGGGAGTAATCTTGTGTGCGATACGGACTTTGTCCCTTTTGCAGATTACGATTCATGACTTCATCTTTCCGTTAGCACTGGGGCTGGTGGGTTCAAGAAATGCTTGATATGAAGGCGTACGTAGAGCGCGGGCATGCTTCACCTGTGGGGCTTTGCTCTCCCAGCCCGCGCCCTCTTGCTAGGCCAGCTCCTCCCAGGGTTTCAGCTAATGATCCCAGAGCAGACTTCTCTTCTTGCTCTAAAGTCCATCCTCTTCCAAATTAGCAGTTTCAGGTGTCCCAGTGGACATTTGGCCTTAAATAGTCTGAACACTTCTACTGTTTTATTGTCATCACCAGCTTTCATGCATGTACGCAGGCTCCGGTGAGGCCACAGTCTAAACGTGTGCACCATTGCAACCTTTATTTAAATTAAATTCCATCTATGGTAGGAATTTTGCAAGGGAAGGTTCCGGGACTGATGTTTGAGTGTGAATATCCGAATTATAATTTAAATTCTACAGCATTGAGGCTTAAAGAGGATTTTTATAAAATCTTAAGAATTGTAATTCTTTCCCATTCTATCAATAGTAACAGCAAACTTGAGCATATGCTGCACAAGGCATGGAGGCAAAGCATTCAGTTAGAGAGAGAACACAAGTGCCTTTTTCATCTGAGGAAAATTAGCAAAAAGGAGACAACTTCCAGCAAACTGTGGCTTCTGATTCCACAAGCTGATAAAATGTGCGTATTAGTCACAAGTTATTTTTCCAGATTTCTAGTTCATTCTGCTTTCTTAATTAAAGATGCAGAAATTCTCTTTCAGTCCTTTCAGTCTCTGTTTCATAACTAGCATACTTGGTGGGGGAAAAAAAACCAAACTCAAAATCATCACCACCACCATTATTATAGCTCACATCTGGCAGGTTGTGATTTGGTTTTGTCTCAACCAACAAAGATGCCAAGCTGGTTTTTATTCAGGAGTAAATCTAAGGAAGAATGCATTCTGTTATTGGGACCACGTTCTGTAAAAATGACATTTTTCCCAAAGAGAAGGTGTTATTTTATGACAAAAACCCCCACAAGATTAAATTATTAAATCCAAACCCTTCATTGCATGGATTTTGTGCTCGGCATCCCAGCACATCTGGTATTTGGAGACTGGACTTTTTAAAATCTGAGGTAGAGCTGCACATTCTCTACCAGTGTGGAAGCACGTAGCCATGCTGAGTCTTTGCACGGTGGATGTGTGTCTGTCCAGGGCTTGCTCCACACTGAATTAATTGTACTTCACTGATCTCACTTGCCTATCAAGGGCTTTAAGTGCCATAAGCTTTTCCTAGTTATAGGAGATGTCCCTGGCTTGGTGGAGGGGTAACACCACTTGCCTTGCCTTGTCTTGTAACGGTGCAATCAAAGGCTCAGGGAAACAGTTCCTCATCAGAAAAGATGTCCCTTTTGGTGTAGCAGTAGTGTCATCAGAGAATCAGCTTTTCTGCCAGAAATAGCAACCACTGGCTACAGCATGGGCATTGCTGCTTAGGATAATTAAGAGTATTTTGGCTGCAAAGCTTAGCTTTTTACAACTTTGTAGCGTTACAGTGACTGAGGAAATCTCTTGCTCTTCGCAGAAGGTGTTTTCTGCTCTTTTTTGGCATGTGGTAGTTTGTGTAAAAGTTGTTCAGGTGGTGCTGCTGAGCCTGAGTTTCTGCCACGTCATCACTTCTGGAAAAGCATCGGCGTTCTCGGTGTTGTCCGTAGAGCAGCTGGCACAATCAGAGCAAGCACCACAGAATCTGTTGGCTCTCATGGTTTCCTAATACTCCTCTGGTTGGTGCTGCCTGTTGTTAGTGTATGTAAATTTTTGATTGGCTTTTACTGTGTTTTCTATCCTAAATTTAAATTTTATTCACTTCCGTAACATGGGGGGATGCACAACGGGGAGGGTGCGTCAGAGGTTGTCAGAGAACATACACAGAATTTGCAGACTGGGAATGCTGACCTAAAAGCAGAAGACAGCCTTCAGCAAGGGCCAGTTTAATATGTGCAGCACATAGTTCCAGTTTAATTTAGTTAGTTTGCGGCAGAAAACTGTTCCACTGTATTATGCATTATTTTTCCCTCCAAGGAATCACCGATGCTTGTGCTTTTCACTGGCCGTTTTTCTTCCTTGCACTCCTCTCGTGCCCCATTTTCACCGCTGTCAGCTTGATCATTGCCTAGAGACGTACATGCGTTGGTCCATCACTCATGAGGAGAATTTTTTTTATTGAAACAAGACTTCCCAAAAGGGCTAACATAGGGTTCATGTTTTATTCTTCAGTCTGTAATAGAGAAACTTAGAGATTTTTCCAATCCACTCTGGCTGATGTAAGAGCTGAAGTGAATCTGCACATTTAGGTACAGCAGTGAAAACTTTTTTTATCCCCTATGAAATACTAAAATGCCATTAAAGCAGAATGTTTGTAGTAATTTTATGTGAGTATGCATAAAGACCATAAAGAGAAGTGAACCTGATCGATTTGATGGCACTCAATATCCTAGAGCTATTTTTTCACAGGGTCCTTCTACCACATTTCTAGACCTTTTTAATTTTCTTTTAAAATTTGCTGTGACATATTTTGTGTTTTGGAGGAATTTTCCCTCCGCAAGATGAAACACCATCCTGTCATCTGATTTTTTTTTTTTTTTTTTTTTTACTTGTGGCAAACTCTTAGAAGTTAAATGCTGAATTCATGGTGGGCTAGGAGGAATACGTTAACCTTTATGCATTGTTCTGTACTGAAAATGTCCGCTGTTTATTTTCTGTTAAGCAAACTGATTGATTTACCCATGCAAGATTTTACCTCCCCAGTGACATGTCGTTAATAAAGACTGTTTTCTGATAGCCATAGCATTGTGTCTTTTTTTATTATTATTATTTTCAGCGTGACTTTCATGTTGGTTTTGTCTGTTATTAGGTTGAGCAAGTAACAATGTTCTGCAGCGTTACAACGCTATCTATAGCAACGGTGTTGGGGTATAAATTGTGACTATCGTTGTTCACGGTGTATGGAGGTGATCGGTGATTTCCGTATTCCAAGATCCCGCTCTTCTGAAAAGGCGGATAGAAGTAACGCGTCTCTTGGCTGAAGGAGGATTTCAGGAAAAAACAAATGGAAAGAAATGTTTTACAGAAGCAGCCTGAGCTGGAGGAGTTGGCCTAAACAAAGAGGCTCAACGAACACCTCAGTGTCTGCCCCTGCAAAATACAGGTGGAAATCAGGCTGGTTGGGTCCTGATTCCCTCCGAGTCGTTTCTACTAGGTGGCCTCACCACAGATTGCCATGACCATCTTCTTGACTTTGCAGCAAATCTGCCATTGGCAATGGATAGAAGTTGATTTTTTTTTTCGCGTTACTGTGGTAAGACACTTACAGTCACTGCTCTGGATGCATGCAAGAGAGAGAATGAGGGACTGCGTGTCTGTGCCCAGCGTGGAGCTGGGCTGGTATCTGTCACCTGAGCAGGATACGTGCTGCTTTCCGGAGCAGCCGTGCTGATGCCATAATATTTAGATCTCTGGAAAAGGTGGTTGGTTGCTATAAAAGTTGGACCTCCTACAAAAATAAACCCAAAGTTTTTTGGATGATGGGAGAAGCTTAAGACATGGTTCGCAGGGGAGCAGCTCCTCTGGATCCAAGCAAAGCAGGTGAGACAGCCTGATTTGGTGGTGATTTTGGATATCAAGCCTTTGGCATGTGCCCTTGCCCTGCATCTCCTGGACGCAGGGAGGCTTCTGCTTGGGTGCTGGGCTACAGAAAAGCCTGCAGGAAACCTTCCCTGCAAGCTAGAGGAATTACTGTGCCCATTTTAAAAATGAATCCCTATATTCATAATTTAAATTTATCTTACCTCTGACATGCTTGGAACTTTACTACCTGACATGTGCAATGGAGAGCCATTCTGCGGGGCTCTCCAGGTAAAAAACCAATGTATTTCCTTGGACACACTGATTTTTACTTTCTAAAGGCAGAGACTGTGATTACAGTCAGTGTCCCCCAGGAACTTGTTTAGAGCAGATACACCCTCTAAAGATTTAACGATCAGAAGCGTTTTCCTCTTGTTTCGCTATTACTTTTTTTTTTTTTTAAGTGAAAGCTTGTAAAACATGGGCGAAATGTAAAGCTGAAAGGAAGAGAAGCCAGGAATACTAAAGAGAGAGTGAGCTTGCTTGAAAGTGTTGGCCAAGCAGCTGTTCATGCCTCCTATTTAGCATGAATGGAAGACATAGCCCTGATTAAAAATGGTAGGTAGCAGCTGCACAGCCTGGGCTAAGGATTACCAGATGGTTAACTGTGATTGACTTGTCTCCATGGAGCTCAGTGGGGAGGGAGGAATGGAATATCTGAAATGTGATGAACATGCTAGGTACACAATTTTTTTTTTATAATGAATGTGCCAGATTTGTTTACATGCTTCTTGAATAAAATATGGCTGCTAGTTTGACTTAAGACAGACATCTTTAGTACATGCTATGTTGCAAAACCTTGCTCTTTTGATTGTAGGTGTGATGATTCCCCCTCATCTCCCCCCCGCCTCGCCCCCGGTGCTGTGATACAGCATAAAATAATTGGTTGACAGAATGTTGATTCTGCAGCACAGGGAGGATTTGCACAGATGGGAGTCAAAATATGTCTCCTTGCCTTATGCTAATGCCACCACAAAGGTTAGGGAGAAGTTCAGAACTGAGTGTGGAATCCTTGTGCTGCTTTCGCTGTTGCAAAATGTTTAAAGTCAGTACCTGAAGGCAGAAGATCTGAATCCAAACGCTCCGGTTGTCTGCTCCCTCTGTTTTACAGCAAAAGGATACCAGCGCTTGCTACATATTCATAGTGCAATGGTGCTTATGTGGCTGCTTTTCCTTGACATGTGCCCATCCTGCCCAAAGTGGAATTTTTTTCTAGCCCGGAAAGGGCTAGAAATCACAGATATCTCTAAAAATACCGTGGCAAGAGGATGACGCATCAACATGATTCCAAACAGCATCTTCTAACGGGGCTTGGCCAAATTTCTGGCAAGTGCCAAACACTTGGCACTTGTTTAAGCGGTATGTTCTGTAGAGGCCATAGCCACGTGCAAGGTGGTCTGCTCATCGTACAGCCTGCTCGCTGGGGTGGTGGGAGAAGGCAGGCATCGGCCAGGTCGATGGCCAGAACGCCTCACCCACCTCTTCTGCTGGGTGATTTCTAGGAAGTGACTGCTCCGTGACTCAGTTTCTCTGCCTCTCCTTCTGATCTCGACCCCGTTGCTAGAGGCAGCAGCTCTCACGGGGCGTTTTTGGAGGAGTCCCGGAGCCGTGGCATCCTGAAGGCCATGGGGTTCGTGGGCAAACAGTCCCGCACGCTTCCAGCCTTCAGCTCCACGTGACTGCCCTGACTTTCGCGGGAGATGGAAATTGCAGATAACTAAGAATAGAAGCCAGTAATTTGGAAAGTAATACCTTGGCGTGTCTTTAGGAAAAAAATAGTAATAACAGTGAATAATTTAGAAATGCCAAGATAAATACTGTGTTTGAGGCAATGTGTTGCCTCCAGCTGAGGGGAGTGGGAGACATTGATCATGTGTTTCTTTATCCTCTATGTTGAACACTTTTACTTTGTGTTTGCATTAATTTTTTAAAGCAAATTACAAATATGTCAAAAAGATGGAGTTGTCAATTATGCCAACTCATTCCCTCAGATTTGAGTATGAATGAAATTGTGATGCAGATTTGTCTTCATAAATGCTTTGTTACCTAGAGCCTGTGACACTTAGTACTTTGTTATTAGTCTCACCTGAATGTTGTCACTGTATAAAAACACAAATAAAATGCTAGTTCAAGCTTCTGGTTTTGATAAGCAAATGGTTTATTTTGACTTTGTTGGATTTTTTTTTTGGTGTTTTGGCAATATCGGAGTCTCCCTCCTTCTCCTTTGCAAAATACAAAATGAAACCAAGACTCCATCTGATTTATTGAAAGTGGCAGAGTCTTAAAAGCTGTGATTTAAAGGCTCATTATCCTCAAACAATACACGTAAGTGCCGAAGGGAGGAGGTTGGGCTGGGGATGGCAGCCACAACCTCTATGTGGGATAAAACCTTCGGCTGTGGGTTTCATGGTCCCGCTGTGATGAGCGTCCTGGCTGCAGTGGCACAACCACATCTCCTACGTGTTTCAAGTGCAGAAGGAGAAGCTCATGGGGAAAACAAACCCATCTTTGCCAGGCTGAGCGTGAAGCCCATGAGGATTGTGGTGCCTTCGTAAGGGATCGACAAGCTTTTGGGCTCCCCTTGGGCATCGAGCTGTTTGGATGCTGGGGTGCAGTGGATGCCCACGGCTGGCTCGCTGGAGCAGATAGCGGGGTGCTTGTCGGGGGTCCTTGTACCTCCCTTTCTTCTGCATGCTGCTGGAAGTCTGATTTCTGGGAAAAAAACATCCTCAGCATGGTCTGCTTCTCAATGTCCTAGAAACTGAATTAATCTTAATGGTGTCATAGGCCAGGTAATAGATGAAGGCGATAAATCTGTTAGCAATCACACAGAAAAGACTGAAATATTTGTGGAGGTTAGGCACTATTTGTGGAAGATAAACATTTACGTTTGGGCCACACCTTGCAAAAAGAGCAAAAGAGGTGGCCAAGGAGAGCTTTTCTGCCTGGTGTTTGATTTTAAATTGTTTTCTGATAGCAGGGAAAGGTGCGAAAAAATGCTGGTGTGATGAGAAACAGAGACTGCTGTGCAAGAGGGGTTGGCTTGGTTTTTCTGGTGTAAAGGGTACACTTAGAAATAACTTTGCTCTTTAAACACATGAAGGGGAGAACATTAGTTTGAGCTAATGAACCAGCTTTGGGTGGCCGTAGGCACACCGCAGGTTAGAGGAACACTGAAGCCCTTGGGAGGATGAGGCTCCTCTGCCAGCGTGGTGGGAAGAAAGGAAGCAAAGCTAGTTTTGTGAGAAAACTAAGGAATTTATGAGAGTGATGATGCGGTGCTTCCTCACCAGCAGGAGACTTGGTGACCCTCACGGTTGCTTCCAGCCCTGTGAGATCCAGGAGAGCGCGGTGGTTGTGATGCCCTTGGGACAGGACGGGGCAGAGGGTGGCCCTGGTCACCACAGCTGGGCATCTCCTTCTGTGGCCACCACCGCGTTCTCAAGGGGCTGTCACAGAGTCCAGGGCATGGGTGGAGAAAAATCTG
>NW_009193531.1:0-11524 GCF_000690835.1 Fulmarus glacialis | reverse complement strand
CACGAGGGTAATTTCTTCCTCAATGATGCTTGGCAAAGCTGTGTGTGAAACAGCCTTCACGCCTCGCTGAAAAAAGGCAAGACTGCCAAAATTTTGTCTGTTTTGAGTCAGGAAGAAATGTTGAAATCTTGAAAGTCTGTTTGCCTTGAAAAAGATACCGACACCCCAAAACTCAGATCTGGTCAACTGAAGTATTTTGATTTTGATCCGTTATACTTTCTTTTTTATGTGTGTTAAAATTTTGTAACACAGTATTTTTCAATCAAAACTGTTCATTTTGAAAACTTCAGAACAATAATTTTGACAACGTAAAAAATTTCTGTACAGAACATGTCATCCTTTCTGTCTACAATTATTTGTGACAAATCAAAGTTTTAAGGGGAAAAGACACATGCACAATAATAGTTCTTTGGGAAATTCCTTTCCAGCTGCATCGCTTAATACATATTTTCAATTTTAACGGGAAAGGAAATGGCCAGTATAGACCTGTAGCATCTTTTGAGAATCAACGGCAGTTCCTCTTGAGGCTCAGTCAGCCAGTCTCTTGTTGATGGGAAGCGAAGGTGGGTCTTCTGCTGTCCCAACAGCGCTTGGGGGAGCTCTCAGGAAATCATCTCCCACCGCTGCCCACCGTTAGCAGGAGCTGGGAGGTTTCAGAAGGACGTGGCTGATGGCACCACTGACACAGTGGGACACGTGACTTTATCTGCTGAAGAGCGAAGAAACGTTGAGGCATTTAGAAATGGAAAGATAAAACCAAGGAGCCAGCGGCTCTGCAACCTTGGCACTGTGCAGGTGGCTGATTGCAAATGGAAAGGTAAGGAGGAGCGAAGGTCAGGCTGGTACCTTTTGGGAAGAAATATCATTCACAAGGTGATCTTGGGAGAAATGCCGGGGTTTGGGGAGTACGGGTTTGCATAGTGCCTCCTCACGGGTCCTGCTCTTCCCCTCCAAAAGCAGCAGGCACCTCTATCAGCTATGGGGCAGAGCGGTGAGGAGAGGAGCGAGTGCACCCTACCAAAGGTGCATTCCCAAATTGAGAGGAGCCTCCTGTCCCTCAGAGGAAACTACCCATGTGCAGCACTGTGTCCCGTACTAGTTTTGTAGCTAATATTAATGAGAAAACATTCCTGGCCGTCAGAAAGTGGTGAAAGTGAGGGGAGGTAGAGCTGCACCGGTGAGCTGTCTGCCAGCATAGCTGCAGCTCAGGCTCTCCTGTTTGCTCTCCAAATGGTCAGCAAATAAATGTTAATGACATGTCACTGAAGCTACCCTTGAAGGTAAGTGCCTATGGCCATGGTTTTTATGTGTTGTTTACTGCTGCGTGTTGTAAATACCAATCTATGTGAAGAGAAGTGTTTATACGGTATTGCTTCAGCACAGTATTGTGTTCTGCTGGTGCAAGGATGCTTGCCGGTGTCTTTGCCATAAAATATTTTCATCTTCGTGAGCTACACATCAATAAGTGCTTGATAGCAAACAAAAAATATCTGACTGCTGTTTATGACTCCATCATAAGCAAAACAGATGCAAGTGGTTTTCTTTTTAGTGTTGTGTGCTGAGCTTCAGGCTTTGGGAAAAACAGTGCCGTCCAAATCTATTTACATTCTGTGTTTTGCCATTTTACTCTCAGCACAAAACCCATCGTCTCCATGTCATTCCATCACGTATAGCTCATTGCTTGACATTTTCCCGGCAATATTTCTAAGCAGACTTTTTGTCCCCAGTAGCATAAACACTGTGGATCAGGATTTGTGCTTTGTAACTCAAGGCCTGGTACTCTGAGAATAACATCTTGCCATGAATAAAAGCTCGGTGTCCACACGTCAGGTGACTACAGCATCCTACCTTCTGCACCGCAGGATTTGTCTCAGAAAGGGTATGATGAATTAGCTCTTTGGCACTTAACTTCTACACGTGTAGTCTGCTTTATGGGTGCTTGGGTGACTCACTAGTGCTCATGCAATGTAAATCAAATCTCTCTCTTGCTGGCTGAATGCTACCTTGAATGTAGACAATAACTTCAGAAATTGTCTTGTTAGAAACTGCGTTGTTTATCAGCTTAAATTAACTGTTAAAATGAATTGTTTGCAGTGATATAGAAAAATGTGGACAACTGATCCAGTTTAAGACAAGTATACATTGATTTTGTCTAAACTTACTCCATGTTTTGTGAGTATAATATAGCAATATAGAATTGGCTTCAAAGAGATTGCATCTATAACGTGTGATTTTTGCCTTAGCCAGATTAACTAAAGTAGTAAAATCTTGCCATTGCGCTGCTGCAATATAGAATACGTCTATGTATAGATTATAGAAAATATGTATATGTAGGGAGAATATGTATATATTTACACACACATGCATGCACACACATATATGTAGAAATTAAGTAGAGAGTGCATGTCTGGGTGGCTGTAGGAATCTGGATTTGAAGCATCACCTCTGAGTTTGAAATCTGTATCAAACCTTAACAGGGCAAGATGTCACTCTGCTGCAGTTTGTATTTGGATGTGCCAAGAGTAGGTTGCATTAAACGAGGCTGGATTAAATCTCGTCAGTGCTGTACAGGTCATTAGCAATATGGGCCCTTGGCCCCCCTCCTTGCCCCAGTATTCACAGCTTCTTTCAGTTGGATGCTTCCACGTAGTCATCCTTAAGAGTTAATCTATGGATGGAAAACAAAGACCCTTTCTGAGCTGGCTCGCAAAGACTGCTGTAGTGCATTTGGGATCATTCATGATGAACATGTGCAGACATCCCAGCATTGCTCTTGTGATGTGTGTGATCCCTAAAGCTCTGTATTTAAAGCTGGGATAGCATGGGGAAGCTGGGCAGCAGGTTTTACATGCATCTGTGCCTTGCACGACTGCATTTTTGTCTCCAAAAGCAGCATTCCCTCTGTCACCTGTGTCTGCGACGTAAGGTGGTGCTGGGCTCTAATACTGGTCCTGGGGGTGTGTGAAGCCACACAGGGCTCAGTGCCATTTGCACACATGGAGAGGTGCCTCAGGACCTCGCTGCCCAGATACATCGTCTCTTCTTGTGGTACCCTCTGTGTTTGTACCGCACAAAATCTCATCACAGGGGATTAGAGGGTTTAGTTCTGCATTGTGCGGTTGAACCAGTTAAGCTGCACTTGGTTTATCCACGTGCCCAGATATCTTGATGAATTCATCCTGCCCTACAGCATGTGCACGTTCTGCTGAGAATTAGATTTATGTTTTTAAATTTCTGAAAAAAATCTTAAATAAACTAACAGAGTTGAGCAATTGATCTGGATTAATGGGGACCAACTCTATTAGCCTAATACAACACTAATCTGATTTCAAACTGTTAACATATTAAAGCTGCTTAATTATATGTTTGTTTGACACAATGTAGTAATCCTGTATGATTTAGGGTATATTGTCACAGCTCTTGAGTTGCAATGCCTCACCGTTGATAAAAATACAATTAAACCCCTTCAGTATGGGTTAGGCATTCACTTCACCCTTTGCTGTATTGAAACGTGGCTTGTTGTAGGCGCTGCCAAACATCCTCCCTGCTTTTATAGGCTGGAGAGACAGTCACCACCTCTGTTTAATGCATGGAAAAGCAAGGGGCAGGAAAAGCTGGTGCTTGCTTATGCAGGGAATGGGTGTCTAAGCTGGGAATTTAATCCAGGGTTCCTGAGTCCCCATCACTGATTTATTGATGCGACAACCTTCTTCCCCTACTGATGCTGCTAACAAAGCTGGGTTTCATCATACAGCAAGAAAAACAAAAATTCAATAGAGGAGGAGGTCTGGAATTACTTCTAGTTTAACTAGTAGGTAAAGGGGTAAGAGGATATAGCACTTTGATGTATTTGGGCAGTTGTCTGGTTTTGTGTGGTATTTTCTACCCGGTCTGGGTAACAGCAATGCTCCAAAAAGTGAAAAGCCTCCTCACATCTGCTCCCTGTGAAGAGTGGGATAACGAGATGCAAAATCAAGCCCTCTTTGCTTGTTTGAGCCAGGCGCTGTCAGAGGAGAAGGTACCTTCACTGAGAAAATTCCTCAGCCATTTCTGAGTGCTGTTCATGCAAAGGACCTTCCTGGGCTTTTGAGGAAGATGCTGCCCTGATCCACTGCGGGAGCAGGGCCAAACCCGGGACGTTTCTGCCTCGCCCACTGCGCATCTCCGAAGTGCGTTATGTTTTTCACAGCAGAATATGCAGTGTGAAACGTACCGTGGGCTCAAAGGCATGATGTGCAGAATACAGCATCCTTCAGGCTCTGCAGGGAACCAAAGAGAGGTGCAAGATTTGTGACTCCTGGTGATCAATGAACTTGAACACGCTGAGGTCGCTCGCTAGTGAAGATCTTACCAGAACAATTCAGCTAATATGCCTGTCTTAAAACCGCAGTTAGCACCTCTGCTTTTCAGACTGTCAAAATCTCTGCTCTCCCACATTACAAGGGGGTTATTTGATACCTTGTACAATACCCGTGAGATTTTGCGTTGCTGGCAGGCAAGGCTGGGCTGCAAATTTTACATAGCATCTTTGAAATCAATACTGATCGGAGGCATTTTTACTTACAGCTTTGCATTTAATTGAAAACTTTCAGATATTTAATTACAGTTGAAAATCTTGAAGGGTTTCTGGCAGCTTTGGTATGAAGATCTTCGCTTAAGCTTGATGTAGAGGATGTAGGGCTTTGGTGGCCATCCAAAGTGAAGATATTCCTGGAAGGGATGCCGTATAAAGTGATGCCTCAAAAACAAAGTAAAATGTTTCTGGTCTTGTGTCTGTGTCTCGAATTCAGCATCTGCATGGCCTAATGAAGCATCTGCAAAAAATTCAGATTCCAGGGATTGTCTTATATGAAGATATGGACAGCATCCTCCCTGAACCTGATAGTGTCCACAGTGATGGTGCCTTCAGTGGACATTATAGTGACAATCTCAAAAAATATGATGACATGAGGACCTGCCAGATGGATGCTATAAATTCTGGGGTGTTTGACAAGGCTCTGACATTGGGATGGATAATCAGAGGGAGAGAGAGGAAGAACAGAAAGTCATAATTTTCATATGATTTTGAAGGTTTCAAGGCTGCTGTTAAGTTTTGTCAGTCTGCAAGGGTTTGCTTGCTTCAACCAAAGGACCTGGGGCTTATCGACCAGTAAGGAAGGTCTGTTCCCAGTTAAAGACATTTGTATCCATGGCAGCTCAGAATAAAAAAGAGAGTTTTGAGCCCCTCCGGGAGTGTCTTTCACATGATGAGTCAGTGTCAAGATGCTGCAAGAATATTTCCTCACTGATCATCTTCAAAGCGTGGCAATGTCTGTAGGCACCCAGTATGGTGGCAGCATTCCCAGAGCTAGTGCTGGGCGCTGCTCCTGCGTGTCCCTGCCTCCACGCGTGGCCTTGCACTGCGGGCCTGGGATAGGTTATCTCCTGTGATGACTTTTTGTTTTTTCAGGTAGTTTTGTAACTGATGCAGAAGTATTAGTAACTCATATTTTCTGTCTAGTTCTTACACTGTAGAAATGTCATGCATGTACATGCAAAACTGTTTGGAAAGATGATTTCCTCCATCTGAGCTGTTTTTCTTTCCATTGCTCCCACTTTTCTGTTATTTTGGATTGACACAGGAAGTCTCTGTCTCAGCACCATTTGCTCCAGAGACCAGGATAGGCAACTGTGCTTTTTACAGTTACCACTTACCTTTTTCCAAGGTACTCTCTAACTCTCATGTCTTATACCTTCGCTTTACACATCTGGGGGCTAACTCCCCCTCAGCTGAAGTTGTGGGAATGACCCAAACTAGTTCCTCTCTGGAAATCTGGACCATAAGTGCTCTGTGGATTGGTTTTTGACAGTAAAACAAAGGCTGAAATACTGGGTTTCCTCAAAGAATACGTCAGGCTTCAGTGTGCCTTGTTCAGAGGCAGCACATGACACTCCCAAGCCCCCACATCCTTTATGGGGACGAGAGGTAAACTGAATGGTCAGGTTAGGCTTTCCTTTTCTGTAAGGTGGCAGGCTGCAGGAATGACTGCAAACATAAGAGGCAACTGTACTGAAAGCTTTTGTACAAGAACGGAGACAAACAGCATCCGATTTTCGAGGGGAAAGTGGCCGTCTTTTCTGGTTGTTGGTGGTACGTGTGAAAATCATCCCCTTGAGTAATAAATAGCCTGATAAAGCAGCATTTTCAGATCTGATCTGCGTTAATCAAGAAGTTAGTGACACCTGCTGGCAGGCTCCGGCTGGCTGCGAAACCCGCTGAAAAACAGAGGCTTTTCTGCCTGACCCAGATTCAACAACTGCCCTTTAAATGTGCTTGTGCAGAATTTGCTGCTGTTTTCTGACGAGGGCAAAATACTCCACATTAGAGTTATTGTTTTCCAGGGTTTTGCAGCGGTAAAACCTGGTAAGTGATTGTGTGCAGCGACGGAGCATCCCGACTCTGAGGTGGTTCCTGCCTGCACAAGCAGGATGATGTCCCTGAGACGGTCCATGCCTTTTTCTAGCTGCTTGAATTCAGCTGATACACTCCTTTCAAATCACCTGGAGTGTGTTTCCTGTAAAGAATGAGAAATTTGGGGAAGAATAGACTGTAGCAGAGGTTAAGCTCAACTGAATTCTTATCTAGTAACTAAATGCCATTTCTACTTATTAGGATGCATA
This sequence comes from Fulmarus glacialis, assembly GCF_000690835.1. NCBI lineage: Eukaryota > Metazoa > Chordata > Aves > Procellariiformes > Procellariidae > Fulmarus > Fulmarus glacialis. The sequence goes on along the minus strand of NW_009193531.1, from coordinate 4,864 downwards.
AGTTTTGTATCGCTTGCGAGTATCTGGCTCATCTTATAGATACATAGGGAGTCGGTTAAAAAAAAGATAATAGCGTGCTTGCATTTATCCATACCTGCTACACTTGCCAGCATCTAACTTGGAAGAATACTTTTGCCCGCTTAGGGGAGGTTTGGAGTCACTGACCCTTTTTGGTGCGAGCACCCTTCCTGCGCGCACCCGGAGCCTGCCGGGCTGGTGCACGTACGGAGCAGAGGTTTTGGATGAGCAACAGCCATCGTCCAGGGGGGTGTTTGCCACTGCAGAGCCAAAGGGAAAGCCTCAGCAAAGTTGCAGTTGGGATCCTTGCTGTGCCTCGGAGTAAAATGGTTCCAGTCCCAAAACCCTGTAAAATGAAAACCAATTAAAATATTTATGAGGGCTTCTTGAAAGTCACTTTTCATCCTTTACAATCACATCTTCTGGTCGACATAAGTGTAGCATCATGTGTGTGACATGAAAGGATCATTCAGAAGGTATTGCTGCTGATGTCCTTCTCCAGTGATGGCTTTATTGCAAGAGATTAACTATCAAGCATATTTCTTGGATGGCCTAAAAACCCCAGCGTTTTAAGATCAGAGAAATAGAGACTTTTCCAAATTCCAGTCAGTTCAGCTCTACTAAGGTGCCTTTGCAGACATTGTTTAACGTTTTGGAAGCCTTTTATGCTCTCAGTTTAATTAGTTTCCTCTGGTTGAATTTGGATTTTGCATGTTGACTAAGTGATTCTTGCCCAAACCGCCTGAGGCGTCAAGTTGATCTCGACAGAAATGCTGAAGTAAACATTATTATTTGGTAGCTGCGACCGTTCAGAGGCGCATCACTGGTGCCCAACTGTTACTGGCTGTGACAGCTCATTATCCCCCTGCTTTCCCAGGCACGGTAATATCAAAATCACTCTATCCATGTTCTTAGTAGATCTTTTCGTTTATCCTGGTGGGCTGAAAATAGGTTTCTGTCCATTTTTGCGTGTATTGCTGTTGACTGTACAGTAGTGTAACCATGTTTATTAGGTGTACAACATCTTACTTGTGTAGTTTTATTGGTGCAGAGGCCAATGGGGAGGCATGTACCGGTGTAAGCTTGTTTTATGAAGTCCAGGGTATTTTTTATATATATACATACACATATATATAAAAAATACTGTAGCATATACTATTTTTTTTGCATATATACACATTTATAATAGTGGGCGAGCAGCTCAGCCTGTGCATGGATGAAGATGACAACTATTGCCAGTGAAGGTCAAGTATACTTCCCAGAAACAGTCAATAAAGAGCTTTCCTGGTCTAAAATACTTAAAGGTGTCTTCTTGAGCTCATCTGGCTTCCATAATGGACCAAGGCCGTAACATTGTCCACTCTAAGTGATTTTTTTAATAATACACCAGCTAAGTGTGTCTGTTGTGATCCATTGGGTGTTTGTTTGAATCGCTGTAAACTTTTGGAACTGTTCTGAATCTGTATTAGTTTTTTTTTTTAATGCTCCATCTCAATACATGTGAAAATATCACGTGTTGAAATTCACTTCAATACTGTATTATTCAGATTGAATATGAAGATATAAAAGCCCATGTTTAATTGGCAGTTTGTCCCTCTTTTAATTTGGAAGATGGCCTTTTATGCACATGTGTCAGGGAAGTGGAATACAGGGAAAACCGATGTTTCCTTCTCTGGCTGGGGATTTGTGTTTCATTGTGCTTTATTGCAGCTGGGTCATCTTGGCAATCAAGCTTATTTTGAATGGGAGTTTCCTGGTTTTGCACAGGTGGCTATATTTATATCAAATCCCATAAAATGTTGCTAAAAGCAAACCAATAAAGAGTTATTTCTCTTTTCTCATGTATTAAGGGGAACAGTGATGGGATTATAATTGCAGATACTTCTCCAGGTCAAAAATGCTGTGATTGGGGTTATTCCACGTGGATGGAGGACTCCAAATACAGAACATATTTTTGATAAAACACCTCTCAGCTTGAACAGCTGGTGCAGCATCACCAGGTTGATGAAGGTCACTAATTTTAATTACTTTTTAAAAATTTTTAAGGGAAGATGTTGCCTTTTTTGTTCATGACATGGGACAACCTTGTGATACTGACGTTTTGACCAAACAAGTGGCGATTTTTACATGTACACAGAGTCTGTAACCTGCGTTACACATTATCAGTAGATCATGGCATATTTGCAAAAAAGGCCACAAATATCTGGCCTTATCTATGCAGCAAACTATTTTACACTCTCATCAGAAATAGGGAGGGAGACGTCTTGAAGCCCACAGTTCTGCCTACAGTTGTAGTTTAGAAAACCATATTTGAGAGCCACCAGCAGTGGCTGGTGCTGGGAAAAACCACGGCAGGGGAGCAGGGGAAGGATATCCTGCTCTCACTGCATCCAAACATCCCTGTCCTAGGCAGATCCCAGGTGCAACACGTTGAACTTTGCTGGCAGCCTGGTCTTTCAAGGTTTGACTTAAATGGATTACATTCTTGGAAGGTGCTGGACTGAGGAGCTCCACTAAGATGATCTGCCTGGGTATCGAGCCCTTACGGTGATGTCTTTTGAAGCAGTAATGTGATTTTATTTAGTCAGATAGGGGACATTATTCTCAAAGCTCAGAGATAAGAAGTGCGCAGCTTAATGTGCTACAGATGTGTGTGATGGTGAATCAGGGCTTTGGAAAGCTTCCAAAGAGGGAGGCTTTGCTGCTGACGGTCGAGCGCTACATGAGCTTGCGTCAGAAACCAGCCCCGTCATCCTTGCGTACTTTGGTCTGGTGTAAATGGCAAGCAAGCTCCGAGGGGTGGTTTGCAGCGGGTGGTCATTAAGATACTTATCTGCTTCTCCGTAATTGTGTTTTCTTTTCCTTCATTTGCAATAAATTTCACCAGTGAAGGAATCAATGAATAATTTTGTGAAGATACTGACAGTCATTCCAGACCAGAATATTTTTTCTCTAAATCTGTCTAATTTTCTCAGAAATGCTTGCCTTTTTCTTCAGCGGGATGGATTCATTGCATTATGTATGTATCTGTTGTCATAAAAATGCTGACAAAATAATTTGCCAAAATTGCATTTGTTTGCATAAATTTAGCATATAAGAACTTACTTGTGATGAAGTTGAATACAGGGAAAAGCCATTTGGTATGAAGAGCAATGGTCCCCATTTGCTGTGCCATTGGTTATAACTTTGGTATCAGAGACAGCCAAAGGCATCCCTGTGCATGGATTAGTGCATATTTGTGTGTACAGTGTGGTAAGAGTGATATTTTGATGGTATTTGAAACAGTGCGGAAGGAGCCTGTGTTGCTGCAGTGAGACAGTGGGGTGCTGAGGGTGGAGGTTTGCATACACCCCCTCCGGGGTGAGCTCCTATTCCCCACGCTGTGATCAAGCTCCTGTGGGTTTGAGAAACCCACAATTTCCCATGTTCTTCTCCTGTAACATTCAAAATGTGAGAAATGCCTCAGTCCCCGCTCCCCTGCCTGTTCACCTACTGCCATCCCCATCTCCAATGCACATGCTCGCTACGATGTAAGGATATGGGGAAAAAAAAAAACCCCAAACCCAAAGAAACAACAAACCAACAAAACCCAAACCAAAACAAAAACTAGAAAAGGAATATGGAGCAGTTTGAAGCCTCAGCCTTGTATTGAATGTACACAGCTCTCAGCCCCATTTAAATCCTCTTGCTCCTATCACAGCTGAATCTGTGCCATGGGGGGTAATTCCATATGAGAGAATCTATGTTTATCTGGAGAACTACAACCACCCTGATATTAAAGGCAAGTGCAGGGATGCTCTTTGCATGGGGCTCAATGCAAAAGCTCGGAGGCGAGAAAGGAGGCAGCCTGACCTTCTCTGGCAGCGAGGACTGATGACAAATAAGCGACTGTGTGTCAGAGGCAGGATCGCATCCAGCCGGTCCTCAACAGATGTGTGTATGTTATATTTGGAGTGGTCACGGTGGAAGCCTGGCCCAGAGGGGACTGTCTTCGTGGATGGAGAATACAAAAAGAACGAGCATGTCGAAGCCCAGTTCCGATGCTGTTTTCTCAGAAAAATGCTAGCAGACTGGGCTCATCTGCTGGAATCAGCTGCTTGTGAAGCAGGGACAGCTTCGAGAAAACCAAACTCTTCTAAATGGGCTTTACCCCAGCACGATTCACCGCGTAGAGGGTGCTGGTGTCCTGGGCAGAGCAGGGAGGCAATGCCCTGTCCTGAGAGCTGCCCGTCTCTGACATACCCCAGAGGAACCAGGTATACAACCAGCGTAGATGGAGGCTGGAGGGTAACTCTAGAGCGGGACTGACACAAGAAATGTTTGCTGAGAGCTCTTTAATGAACTTCAGCGTCTGTCCTTCCTGGGGTCTGTGGTGACTGCAGCTTTCCCCGACAGCAGTGGCACGGCAACTCACTTAGGAGTCTGCCCTTGCTTTTAATAGACTTTCTTACGGTGCTGCTTGGTGCTCTGAGTTATTAAATTACCCAGTTGTCTGCAGCGCCAGAGGGACGATGCAGAAAAGGCTGCCTCGTCAAGAGGTGAACACCAGCATTTCTGGCTACAGCAAATTATCCCACGCCGAGCGCTCTGTGTGTGCCAAAAGCACCTCACTCCATGCTCATCCGGAGAGTCGGAAAAGTTAGAAATAAGTTGAAGAAGCTACTTAAAAAGCCCTGTCTGAAGTCCATCACAAGGAAGGCACCACTCTCCAGCTGTTCCTCGCTCGCTGCTGCTTTTCCCAGCAGGTAAAAGGGGGGTGCAGGCAGGGCCGTCCCCTGCCCCGGGCCGGCGGTGCGGGGAGCGCATTTCCCGGCGGCAGCGGTGCAGGATGCCCGTGGTCCGGCGG
>NW_009193530.1:15255-39409 GCF_000690835.1 Fulmarus glacialis | reverse complement strand
CAGGTAGGCTGGAGGGCTAAAGGTTGCCCGCAGGCCATCACTCATACCCACGAGATCTGGGGGCTGTGCGGAGGCACCGGGCTCTTTGCACTTGTCAATACTTAACGTACCTTGTCCACACCCGTGGTGTCCGGAGGCAGGCGTGGAGGTAAAGCTGCTTGCAATGCGTCTCTGCCCATACAGGACATACAGGCACACAGGGACGTAGCGTGTATTTAGGCACTTTATCAGGATGATTGCTGCCTTAGTGTGAGAAAGGGCCCACGTTAATTACTCAGTGGAGGGTGTGCCTTTGAACGTTTTTACTGATTGTTTTTGCTAGACCAAAGGTGCACTAGATTTTTTTGCTGACAGCAAATGTCAAACAGAAGGAGAGGGGGCTGGAATACATCAGAAAACTGATTGTCTTTAGTCATACTAAGTAAAGCTCTAGACATCTAAATGAGTAGCAATATTATCGCTTTAATGTTATCACTTAATGCTTAGAAATTGGGGGAAAGATGTAAGCCGCACTCCTGGTGTCTAGTGCCCAAAGGGAGCATTAGGATAAACAGAGATCTTTCTTCCTCTGTTGGTCCCACATTAACCCAAAAACGGGGAGATCTGCACCTTTCTTTGAAACATGGGAAGGAAGGCTGGAGGGACCTGGGCCACAAACAGTCTGTGTTCCCTTTAGTCAGTGTAATGTGGTTGCCACATTCGCTTGTATTTGACCCCTGCTTGCTCTTCTGTAAAAATATTTATTTAAATAGATCTGTTCAAAAACATTTTAAAACATTGCTTTTTGAATGCTAGAGTGAAAAAGCAAAAAACCTTTTTGAAGACTGTTTGAAAGCCTTTTTTTGGAAAAAGGCAAAAAGGCACTTGAAGCAAGGTGGTGGGGCTGGAGAGCAGAGAGGCTGAGAGGAGGAGGTGGCAGGGAGACTGTGCAGAGGTCGGTGAGGAAAAACTGTGAAGCGGCTGCTAGAAGAGGATGTTTTTCAAAGCGATGTTGATCTCTGCTCTCTGTCACTTTTTATTTTCTTCTTGTTATGCTTTTAGTAAACAATGGAGTCAGACATAAAAGTGAACGAACATTTTAAAAGCCAGTTTAAGGCTTATCAAGAACAACAGCAAAGGCGGCTGCAAAATCTAATGGAGAGGAAGAAGGAAAAGCAGAACAGTCAGAAGGGTGATAATGGCAGCGCAAAGGAGACTTTCCAAATCCCAAATGATCTAAACCTGTTTGAAACAGGGAAACCTGTAAATGAAGATGACGGCAAAAGGTAAAGGTATAGCAGCACCGTTCCTTCAGGAAGTCACAGAAGTGTATTTTGCATATGATTTTATGAAACTCATATTAAGTTGACAGAGCACTTTCTGTCTTCACATATTGGGCTTTCATTATCCCGAGAAGACTCTTGCTGTCCCTAACACGTTTACCCTCAGAGCATTGTGATGTGCTCTTTATTATCAGTGTTTCACAAATGAAGAGCGGAAGGACAGAGGGGTTAAGGGGTGGATACTATCTGACAAAATCCAGTCATTCGGGATCACTAGCATCCTCTGAACTGTTGGTTAGTTCCTGCCTAGCCTTGTGAACAAACTGTTCCCTACATGAATAATTTCCAAAGACAGATAAGGGCAAAGCAACTAATGGGTGCAAGCCAAAGGCCTGCAGCACAGAAAAGAGTTCCCCTGGCTATCTTTGCAATATAACCTGATTTAGTAGATCAAAAGACAGCCAGCTATATAGGAGGGTCTCATAGACAGAGTTGCCTCCTGGTTAAGATACTTGACAGGGTTATACAAGGTAGGGTTTTAAATCTTACTGGGGACAAGGGTTTGGGTCTTATCTCACCCATTGGGGTACTATCTGGATTACCAGGACATTGGACATTCTGGTGTGGATCTCCCTTGATCTTGTTTTTGGAGCCGAGTTCATAATTCAATTTACTGGAGCAGAGATTTGAAACCCCAGCTCAGATCATTCCTCTTTCTCCTGGGATATAGTCAGTCTCTCTTCCTGACCCAATTAATGTTTTTTTTACAAATTAGAACAGGTCTAAAGTTGGACACATCCCAAAGATGTCTGCTGTTACTACAGTGTTGGCTATTCACCTGTTAGTGGTGAAGCCAGCTGGCGAAATTCCTGCTTCTGCTCCCCACTTGCCACAGTGCTGATACAGCTGTTTGCTGGAAACTGGATTCTCTTTCTGGGGGAAGGGTACTTTTATTCTCAAGTCACTTCAGTGATCCCATTTACAGCTTTAGCCCCAAAGACTATTTTATTGGCACCATGATGGGGTGATGTACTGTGATACAGGGGCAGGAAGGAAGAGCTGGCAGCTCTGCCAAAACCAGCAGATCACGGATGGAAAACCACAGTTAGGCGCGTACCTTTGAGACAGTTTCCCCTCCCAGAATCCAGAGTGGGGAAGGGCACCTCTGCCACAGTTTATCAAGCCACTAACCCAGGTTTATTAGGCCCTAAATGCTGATCTTCCCTCTGCGTTACTCTGGGCAACTCCCTGCTCAGCTTGTTTCTGAAGATTTGCTTCCTTAAACGCCCACGTGCATAAGCTGCAGCAGAGCTTCTGTGAAAATGCAGGGAACCCAGGAGTGAGCCACTGAAACTTTCAGGTGCTTCTGGGAATGTGGTATTCATGCTGCAAAGGAAGTCTGTGTGGAAACAGGGAGCTGACCTTCTGGAAACTAATGCTGTCACTGTTGCATCATACATTGTCTTCTTCACACATAGGTCCCTCACCACGGCTCTCTGATTTGCCAAGTTATGCTTCTGATCTGACCTTTACCAGCTGTCCTTTTCCCTTCAACATTTTGTTCTGATAGTATATAGAAGATTACTATGGAGATCTGATTTGTTAATTTTTTTTTTTTAATGGAGAGGGAGTCTGATTCCCACAGTTCAGATGTGGATTTGTCTGGTGGAGGAGAGGGGCTTAGGCGCTCCCATAGAACATCCTGGTGCAGCGTGCATGCTCTGAGGTGCAGAGTACAGGAGAGTCCTAGCAGTTCTCTGCCATTTGCGGTTCAGTAGTTTAGGTCTGAATAATTCAAGAGCTGTTATTTACTTCCATTTTCAGTGACTGTTAGAAGTCCCCATTTGACATGGCAGGTGTGGCAGATTCATCTGGATTGTCCTTTGCTTATGTACATCTGCATTCAACAAAAGAGTGGTTATGAGTGTATCAAATCCGGGCAGGATTTGCTGCTGGAGGGGATTCACCAGGATATAGTTTGCAGTATTCCCATGACAACACGTTAGAAACTTGTTCCAGAATAACAGGACTCCATATGGTCTGCAGTGGCAGTGATTTCAGCATGTCAGTGTTGTTTATAGCAGCCCTTGGAAAACATTCTCCTCTCAGAAGTCTCCCTTCCTCTGAGCCTTGGGAGTTCGTTTTTCCTTCCTCACGTCCTACTCCCAAATTTTGTTTAGGCGAGTGTTTAGCTGACATTTCTGTCTTTCTGTTTTGTTCTTTCTGTAACTTTATCCTCCCTGCTCTGTTTGGGTATTTAAGATGAAGTGATTCTCCCCATCACATGGAGAATCTGTAACAGAGTTGGGAAAGACACCTACTTGAATTTCAGTCATAGGCCCTGCTTATAAGCTTCACCTGGCACTGTCTCCTTGAACTAGGGTGAAAAGGGTTACCTTTCTGCAGTCTGTTTCTTTTGGCTGACTTTCCGTAGCTGAGCCACTTGGGTGGAATGTGCTACCTCCTTTGTAGCATGTAGAGTCACTCTGGGATGGGATAGAGAAGTTTCTCAGAGGAGGCTCCGGCTCTGTGAGTTGGCATTTCTGTCCATCCTGCTGTAAGTGCTTTTTGTCAAGACTTGGAAGCCAGCTCTGCGGAAGACAAAGCTGATCAGGTGTGTTAAGAGCTTAGAACCTTTTTTTCATGTTAATTCCCTAACTGTTAAAAATCTTTTTGTCCATGTGTCTCTAATTAGATCTGCTCAGTTTTGTTGCTCAATTCTATGAGTGGTACATGTGGGAATAACTTAGTTTTGCCTTTTCTCTGCTCAGATTGCTGCTTTCTTTCTTCTTTGTAAACAGCTGCCTTTGATCTCCCTTTGATTTGCAGCTTTGAAACAGAAGTGCATTTCTTAATTATGGATTGTGATTCATCTCATAAATTGACCGTGCTGTCTATGGCAGTGCTTTAAGGGGTCATTTATTCTGACGTGTACATGTGAAGTGTGCATTTAAAAGCTCCAAAGTCCAGTTGGAGCAAAAAGCTTGCTAAAACTTTTGAATAGAAAAGATTTAGGTGACTATTGACATAGCTGGCTTGTCTGGCTGTGGGTATGTCTATAGCCACAGGTGTATACTGTAACAACGGGGCTTTATCCAAATCTCTGTGATCGTCCAAGCTACCTACTTCTGTTGTAGTCTGGAGCAATCAGTCTATAGGCCAAAGGGATGGGACAGTATTCCAGATTAAGTCACCAAAATGTAGACATTTTGGGTGTCTGTAGATAATGTGTCTCAGGGTCACACTGTAGATAATCATAATCTAGGGCTCAAGTCATATGGCTGGCTGTCTAGGGACATCTGAGATGAAAGCTGGCTGAACATGAGCCGGCAGTGTGCCCAGGTGGCCAAGAAGGCCAATGGCATCCTGGCCTGTATCAGAACTAGTGTGGCCAGCAGGAGGAGGGAGGTGATCGTGCCCCTGTACTCGGCCCTGGTGAGGCCGCACCTCGAATCCTGTGTTCAGTTTTGGGCCCCTCACTCCAAGAAGGACACTGAGGTGCTGGAGCATGTCCAGAGAAGGGCAACGAAGCTGGTGAAGGGCCTGGAGCACAAGTCTGATGAGGAGCGGCTGAGGGAACTGGGGCTGTTTAGCCTGGAGAAGAGGAGGCTGAGGGGCGACCTCATCGCGCTCTACAACTACCTGAAAGGAGGTTGTAGCGAGGTGGGGGGTGGTCTCTTCTCCCAAGTAACAAGCGATAGGACGAGAGGAAATGGCCTCAAGTTGCGCCAGGGGAGGTTTAGATTGGACATTAGGAAAAACTTCTTTACTGAAAGAGTGGTCAGGCCTTGGAACAGGCTGCCCAGGGAAGTGGTGGAGTCACCATCCCTGGAAGTATTTAAAAGACGTGTAGATGAGGCGCTTAGGGCCATGGTTTAGTGGGCATGGTGGTGTTGAGTTGACGGTTGGACTGGTTGATCTTAGATGTCTTTTCCAACCTTAACGATTCTATGATTCTATGAGATGCCCTAGGGTATCAGGAACTTCCATATGGGAATGATAGGCAGGACACAGGAGACCCACACCCTTCAGCAGCAGCAGCTGGGGGACGGGTGGGCAGCTTAAATGGCACCTGTGTGTGGGTAACTGAATTGAGTCCCCTCATCAGAGCACTTAAAGACAGTTCGCAAGCGATTCATGTCACCCTACAGTGGCAGCTAGTCTGTAAGCAGCACCGGTTGAATTGACGAGACCTCCATTGACTTTTGTGTGCGTTTTGGCTTGTTGCTCACAGAGGGACACCCGTGCCTTGGTACGGAGTGGGACCAAGGAGGAAACTCAGAGGCAGGCAGAATGGGAATCGCTGACTTGAGCTGGCAGGGTCTCTACCACAAACACGTTTACCGAAGGCGCAGTGTCAGTACAGCTTCTCTTGGCACATTTGTTTTCCTCTCTGGGGAATGGAGACAGGTTCATTTCTATTTTGAAATGCTGCTGTTTGGAGGAGTCTGGCTAAAAGGTATGTTAGTAGTTCTTGGAGTTGGTGTATATGTCCACACATGGGTGACAAGTGCTCTCTGAGATGCTCTTGATTCTGTGACTGGGCCCCAGAAGTTTTCCCAAGATCCCTGCGTCGTGGCTGCTGGCCTCACGTAGAAGGCTCAGATGATCCTGGGGCATCTCAAATAGATCCCTGAGTGCCCACAACTGAATTGAGCCCCTGAGGCCTTAGCTTCTAGGTTTTACACTCAGAGGAACCATCATGCAAGGACAGCAAAGGGATTAAAGTTATTAATTCTCTAGATGTCTTAGAGAGATGAAACCCATAAATGTTACTAAATGTACTGAAGAATAGGAGAAGCAAAGCTATTTCCTCCTGTTCAGAGGGTTTTTTGATAGTCTTTGTTTCTAAATGAATTCCAAAAAGCAACATTAATAATACAAACTGATGCCAGTCCATCCTGGTGGGGTTCCAAGAAAATCAGATGAAGACATAGGAGATTGGTCTTTTGTGAATTGCTTTGAAGTATTCGAACCTTAGTAGCAGCTTTTGTAGCTGATGCTCTGTTGGCTTCTGTTAGCTTCGGTAAGTATAGAAAGTAATGCCTGAATGTCACAAATGCTGAATGGTGAGCCTACCTGGTTTCCTCTGAAGAACCAGATAAGTAAGACTCAATGAGATGAGACTATTCAGTAGCCTCATGAGCCCTGAAAAGATACCTGTTCTGTGATGTTCTGCCCCAGACAACACAAGGAAGTGCAGAATTTTTGAAGAAGAAATGAGTTAACTGAATAGATCAGATCATTAGCTTGTGTTCTGATCTGAGGTTCAGGATGTTCTGCTTAATTCAGTAAACTCACTCCTGGTAAGCTCAGCTCATCCAGCATACAGTCATTTCATTATTTTATTTCTGGAAGCATCTATTTGAAGCACATTACAGCGACATTTGCCATCATGGCTTATTTTTTCACAGGTTGCTTGAGGTTGAGAATGAGCAGCTCCAGGATCAGCTTCGAGAGGTCCGAGATGAGAACTGCAGGCTATACAAACTCGTGACAGAGAAAGATTTTGAAATAAAGCAACTCCAGAAAAAAATACAGGAGGACAGATTGGCTTTGTCGGGTAAACACAGTAACTTTGTATTCTCACTACGTTATTTCCAGTGTTTGCTTGATGCTGATGATAATAGAGGTAGGATAACAGATTCATTGTGAGCTCCCGGCAGTCAAATATTCATGTGACATCTCTTTACCTACTTTATGCTAAGAAGGAGTATTTGAGTCACATTGTGGTTGCCTCCGTTTCCACTGCTGTAATAAGCTTCTGCTAGGAAGAACCAAAATTCAGCTTTCAACCGAGAGAGACTTGTTCTCTGTTGAGCTTGCAGTAATTTGCAGTAGCACTGAAGCCACTTGGCTCTGAACTTTGAAAATATTTAGACAATTGGGTATAGATTTAGTCAACACTTAGAGTTGCTATCTAAACTTGCAGGGGTCTAAGCTGACACTGTTTGGCATTTACAGAGTTTCCTAAACATCAATGTCTCTCCCATTTAAGGGGTGTCATTGCTTTGTTTGCAGAGGGAAGTTCCTCGCAATGGTTTGAGATGACAGCACTTACACGTGGAATGGCATGTATGCTTAAAGATCCATGCCTTACTCTCTCCTTCAGGTTCATGAGCTGCAAAATATGAATACTACTGCTCCCCATTTTAGAGAGCTATTAAAAGGACCAAATGACGACATCTGAGGTGGTCAGGTCAGACCTAAGGCGCAAAATATTGTTATTGATAGTTATATGTCCCTTAATATAAGTATAGAGCTCTTTGAGGGTACACAGTGATCTCTGTTCCTCACAGATCTTCTGCAAACTTGCTATTATTGGCACAAAAAATGATGACTCATAGAAACAGTATTTTAGAAAACTTTCTGTTAGTGTCAAAGAGCAGTGTTGCAGCTTTCTCTGCTATGCAGTGTTAAATTCCTTATTCAGGCTTCTTTTGTTTGCATGCCTGAATAGGGCACATGCAGGATGCTGGCTGAATGCAAAGTCCAGCTTGTAAAGTGGCTTGGGTGTCCTTTGAAAACTGAACTGTGCAGGCTGCACCTCCTCCACTGGGTGCCACTGTTGTTCAGGACAGCAGTGATGACCAGGCTAGTAGAGAAGGGGGAAACCAGCAATAAGCAGAACTAAATAACACTTAAATTATGCCTTCATTCTTAAAAACTATCCGTAGTTTGTATGTAGGAGAAATGATGAGCTATTACTGGGTCAGGACCAGGAGGCAGATGTGCTGTTGCAGCTTCTTTGGCTGACTCACATGGCAGCTTGTGGAAGTTTCCATGCCTCTGTCTTCCCGATCTACATTGTGGCAAGAGACTCACCCACATTGCATGGGAAATAAAAGCTTTGATTAAATGCAATGCATTTGAAGACCATCACATGGAAGCACCAGCCTGGCTTTTGGTTAGTTTAGTACTTACTGTGATCCTTAGCAGCTGTTATTTGTTATGAAAACTAAGGAAAAAATAGCTTCTAGGTGGGAGGGGAAACACACGTCAGATAAAGGAGTAAGAACAGTGGAAACGCTTTTAAAAATAATGAATTTATTATTTTCTCTGCAACATTTTTAAATAGTGACATGGGGTCATATTCTGTTCTCACCTATATTCCACATAGCCCCTTTAATGTCTCTAGGGGTTTTATGGGACTCAGAATTCGCTTAAGAGTGATCTGTCATCCTTGCATCTCACCCCAGTTCTTGAATATAATCTTCACAGATGTCAGTAGAAAAGTCATTACTTCAGAGCACGGAAGGAGGATGAAAGAGTTAAAAAGAATGGCAGCAGCCAAGTTCAATCTTCATATATCCCACAAAGGATTTGTTATTGCAGGCTTGTATTCATTGCTGAGCTAGAGGTTTCCGTGGATGTTGTATGCAATCATATTGATTTTGCACTTGTGCGAGAACTTTTCTTCACCTATGTGATCTTAACAAAAGCCAAGTGACAGACAAACCAGTCCTGGGGATTACTTTATTCGTGACACTAATCAAACCCTCTCTGATGAGGAAATGAATGAAGTATCTGTTTAAAAGAGCAATTAAAAGAGTAATACCATAAGGCTCCATATATAATCACAAGGGACTTATAAATAGGCACAATGAAATTTCCTGGATGTTATCCAGGACCCAACTGTGATAGTGTGCCTGACCTTTTAGGGCAGATGTCTAGAAAAGTTTGCACCTCTGTTTCAGCAACTCCTCCAGTAGTAAACAACCAGTGCAAAATAGGGTGTTGTTTTTTCTGTAATATGCTGCAAAAACCTGTTCATAACTGTCCTTCAGCGGTGAGCAGAAAACACCTCTACCCTTTCTATGTAGTAATGTTGCTACGACCGCTGTTGTGGCCTTCTGACGTGTGGCTGTTGCTGAAGTGTGAAATGTGGCTTTGCTAGCCACAGTGTGATGCTGACTCAAAGGACCAAGCGATCCAGCTGGAATCACTGATGCCTCTTTTACCTCACTTGTTCATTTAAGTGCCTGGCACAGCTCTGATTTGTCTAATACAGAAATGTATTAGACAATGAAAGTACACTGAACAGAGAACAAAAGCATCATCTATTCTGAATCTTGCCTGTAAAATATGTCCTTTGCTTTTGTCTACACTTTTCAGGGGCATCTGGTTTAGCTGGAGATGTTGCAGCTACTAAAATAGTTGAATTGGCCAAGAAGAATCGTGAGATAACTGCCGAGACTGAGACTGAAAAAGCCAAAGTGAAGCAACTAAGTAACAAAGTCAAAGAGCTGGAGAAAGAAGTGAGGCATTTTTCTTGTTCTCTTTTTGCATGCTAAAACACAGAAATACAGCTTTTGAGATAGAGGAGCTGTAGAAACTGGGTTTAATTCATGTTCCCATTTTGAATTTGCTCTTGCATCCATGCTTGCTTTGAGTTCTTGTAATTTCTGTCCATGGTAGGAGAGAGGGATGTGTGCCCTCAGCTGTTTCCACCTTTGCAGAAAGGAGGACATAAGAAAGGATATCAGTAAGTTATAATGAGAGAAAGATTTATGAAATACCAATTAGGAATGTTCACTTGTATTTGAAGCACAGAGGCCTTTCTAGCAGTATGGCAATGATATTTTTCTGATTTTTTTTTTGTATGAGGAGAAGCAAATTTCATACCATTGTCTTACATTCCCACCTCATTAATACCAGTCATGAATCAGTACTCTATTCTTCTAAGCTTTATTCATCCACATAATGAAAGCTGTTTTCTGGCATAAGTACTTCCAGAACTTCCAGAGACAGTAACAAACTATATCACTTAAGACAGCAAATCTTCACTCAGTCAAATTTATTTTTGTGATTTAGTATGACTTTTTTGTATGTGCTAACCTTTCACAGGAATAATTTTACTCAGGTGACTGCTGAAATGAAAATTAGATGCCCTGATGTCTGTGTTTACTTTGTTCATTGGCTACTACTGCACTCCCTTACACAATACTGGTAAAACTTTGGATAATTTTTAATGCTTTGCTTCCTTAGAAGACATAATTTAAATGGATCAATAATGTTTATCATGCTGACAAATGCATTTTGACTCCATCTTTCACAATCCCTTATTATCATGAATCATGCATCTATCTGAATTGTACCCTAGTTACTTGAAAGATCAAGAAATGGTAGATTAAATTTTTGAGAACTCCTGCATAAATCCAGAGCGATCTGGTCAGAGGGGTCTTGTCAAACTGTTGGCAGGCTGGCTAAGAAATACCAGGTGTAGCTGTGGACCTACAAAATCACACAAGTAGGGGAGCAAGCCACAAATAATTTCAAGAAAAATCAAGTTGGTTATAATGCCCTACTGCAGAAGTGTAATGATCATTATTCAAACAGAAACTTAAAATATTGTCAGTTATTGACTCAAAAGAAAGGACCCCAGGCACTTCAGGAAAGGAAATCAAACTCAAAGCAAACAGAAATTTTCAAGAAACAATAATAGCTGGTCAAAGCAGAGATGGACACTTTAGATATTGTTGTGGTTTAATCTGACAGGCAGCCAAACACCACACAGCCGCTCGCTCACTCCCCCACCCACCAACAGTGGGATGGGGGAGAGAATTGGAAAAAGAAAAGTAAAATTCGTGGATGGAGATAAAGACAGTTTAATAGAACAGAAAAGGAAGGGAAAAATAATAATAATAACAATAATGATAATGATAATAATAATAACAATGATAGGATGTACAAAATGGGTGATGCATAATGCAATTGCTCACCACCCCAATGACCGATATCCAAAAAAAAAGAAAGGATCGCTACTTCCTGGATCACGCCCCCTATTTATATACTGAGCATGATGTCATATGGTATGGAATACCCTGTTGGCCAGTTGGGTCAGCTATACTGGCTATGCTCCCTCCCAGCTTCTTGTGCACCTGGCAGAGCATGGGAAGCTGAAAAGTCCTTGACTAGCAGGGTACTTAGCAACAACTAAAAACATCAGTGTGTTATCAACATTCTTCTCATACTAAATCCAAAACACAGCACTAGGAAGAAATTTAACTCTATCCCAGCCGAAACCAGGACAGATGTGAACTAATCTGGCCTTAGACACTAGCACCATCAAAATCAAAACCAAACACAGCAACCTGTCTCATCTGAGGTGAAGATGAACCACAATATGAACCGCACTGAACCACGGTCAATGGTCTGTATTTTCTCACAGCCTCATTTGAGATGGCTCTTCTCTAAACTAATGGTCACTGGCTGAGTTTGTGGATTGTACTTGTTCAGTAGAACTACATGAAGATGTAAAAGATGGGAAAAATTAAAGCAATGTTTGGTGGTGGGAGGTATCTATGAAAAATGTTGAGTGATGAAAGAGAAGAGCTGTCATAGATAGGAACCTGCAGTGATTCACATCTCTTTCGTAACTCTTAAGCTAAGCTGGATCACTGTCTAGACACAATCATCTTTTTCCATTGATTGTAGAAGGAACCAAGACAACTAAAGTGCAATTCAGTTGCCCGCATGTAAGCGTAAAAGTACAATCTGAGATGCCACTTGACCCCTCAGACATCCCTGCAGGGCTGTTAGATGTGACAGGACTGGCAGTCCTGGTGCAGCAGCTGAAGGCCTGCTGGATACCCTCGGATGCCTCAAATGGGACTAGACAACTCTGGGTGGGCAACAAAGCTGAGTCTGCAGTCGGTGCAGCCACTTGATGTAATGTAGGTGTCTACTGTAGAGTGAGCTGAAGACTAGACTTCTCTGATTCTATTGACTAGACTCCATTCTTTATAGAGACACCCACACTGAAAACAAGGAACGTGTTAATTTGTGAGTTGAGTCTCCTCCCCTGTGCCTACTTCTAGATGCCTTAAACTCTTCAAAATGAATTGTGGTGATGGTACCTTACAAATGCATCACAATATGTACTTTCAGCAGCGGAAAACACTGTTATTTTGCATAATTGTTAGCTCTTTGCTTGTATGAAAACTGAAAAATGTGTAAATCATAAGTGTTTTAATGTGACTATGTTCCCACAAACAAAATGGAAGGTGTGGCTGTTTAGCAATCACTTAGAAAAGGGTGGTATGTGTAAACAAAGACTGCAAACGGATGTTTGCAGAAAATTTGCTTAGAATTTGACGTAGCAGCTGCCAACACTAGCTGAAATTTCTCATTCTCAGTCCATTGACTATATAGAGTTTATGAACTGGATGGAAGGGGTGGCCTAACCATTGATTTACTTGCAAAGAAGGGGTGACATTAGAGCTGGCTCCGAATTACACTCTGTGTTTCCCCAGATATCACTTTAATGAAGAAGCTATTAAGCTATTCCTTAGAGCCTTCTTTTATTCAGGCAAATTATCAAGATTTTCCGCCCTCAAAGAATGAAGTCTCAGCCCTTTAAAGCAACACTTCCTGGCCTTTCCAGCTCCAAATTCACTGCACTCCCATCCAGTAAGAAATCTTTGCAATCTCAGCATAGGTCATGATTCAGAGCAGGAGGGGCTATACGTCTGCCTGCCTTTGCTGTGGCAAGCAATAGGAGACATATTATTCACGAGTTGAGAAATGCTACCTTAGAGCTGCCAGCTAAAGAGAAAGAGCCTTAACACCATTACTGAATCTCAGCTATAGGGCATTAGGTAGTCATTTCTCCTTTTAAATTCCTCTGGTGAGTAGAACTATGTGCTTTTTATGAAATATCCTGTGATATTCTTGAAAAGTGGGTAAACTGGCATCCGGAATCTAGAGACAACATCCTGATCTGTACTATACTGGATTTGCACTTATGTATATAAACACTTATTTTATGAACCTATGGTAATAAAATCCCCCAGAAGTCTCCATACTTGATAACTGATTCCATCTCAGCAAGTCAAAGACGTTTTCACTGAAGTTATTCCACAGTAAAATAACACCTGCTTCTTTGGGAAGCATTTCAGGAAAAAAATTGTACGCTTTCCTACTGATTGTGTTTAAAAAACAAGGGAAAATGAAGTAATTTTTTTTTCTAGAGTAAATAAACATCCATGTTCTTCTTTTTTCCTTATTAATATTCCATGGAGGTATGGTCTTCACTGTATTCATTCTATAATAACAATGCATTTTTTTCCAGCTACAGACAGCCGTGGAAAAAATACGTTCTCTTGGTGGTGGTGATGCAGGAATCAAGCAATCAACTCTGAAGATGATAGAAGGAAACTTGGTACGAATTGTAATTGAAGAGAGGAAATCAGAAGCTGATACTTAGTTCTCTCCTATTGAGCGGTCCTTTCCTTATGACAAGGATGTATCCCTGTAACTAGTTGCGTGACCAAATTGCTCTGTTTGTACCTTCTCTATGACCCCAAAAATTAGAGAAGGTATTTGCATGGGTCTGGGAAAAAAAGATTCTGTGATCCTGATGGATCTGTGGATCTTAATCACTTCAGTTTTTCCCTGAGGATTCTGTTCTTACCAAGTACATTCTTCTCTTCAAAGGCTGAAAGTCCAGAGGTAAAAGCATTGCAAGAAAAATTAACCACAGCCAACTTTAAAGTGATGGAGTACCGTAACCAACTCCAATCTGCAAAACAGGAACTGAAGATGACCCAGAAGGTACTGTTGCAGGATGCAGTCTGTGGCTGGGATCCTGTGCAAGAGGTATATTCTTGTGAAATCAGAAGGAGGCCTCTTTTCTTTTGAGCTTTGATTAGCCTCCATGAAGTATTCCAGTGAACTGTAAGGGCGTAAGAAAAGACGCAGGTGTAGTGGCTGTATTGGAAAGATATGTATTGGAAAGATAACACACAGATTTCACGCTCTGCCATCATAGCTGGATAACTGTATCATCATTTCTATTGCTATGATGGGTACAGATTCTTTAAGGTTTGAAACTCCCAGTTCAGCAAAATAGGTTTGTGATTGACTTGAAGCATACATTCAGGCCCGTTCCTCCTTTCCAAAACATTTAATTACGTATTTCCTTTTAATGTAGGCTTCAGTCCCATGGAAGTCAATGGGATTAAAGACCACGCTTGAACTAAAGCACATGTTTAAACAGTTTGTTGGAGTGACATCCAGAGTAACCTTTTCCTCTTTGATTCATGATGGATTTTAATGCATTACTATGTGCTCTGTTTCCTTTGATTTCATTATTTTGCGTAAGAGACCTGCAATGCAGATCAGAGTAGAGAATATGGTCCTAAAAATAGAACTCTGCTGACCTTTTTATAAATAATTTAAATGCTCTTCATACTAACTTTAGCTCTCGTTCATGTGGCTGTGTTGCAATTGTGTAAAAGAGATTGGCTCAATTCCTGATTGCAAGGGTGTGTTTTAAGACAATATCTCTACCCTGTTCCTCTTTAGTTCCGGTTAAGTATTCATTATATCAAAAGTAATTGCATATATTGAAAACTGTTACAAATGCTTAGTAAACCTTGGTGATGAATTTGAAATCCTCTTTTTACAAAAGTAGCACAGTTTGACACCCAGCCATACAGCTAGATAGTACAATTTGACATTCTCCATAGTCAGGCAGCAAAACACAGATTCATATTTTTAAAAAATCAAATAATATTACTCAAACATCAAAATACTGAATTACCCACCTCACAAAGTGAAATAATTCATGTTAGCCAAACCCCTTCTAAGCACCAGCACTCTGTATAGTGATAATGGTCTGAAAGAGCTTACATCACATGGGATACAGGATATCGGATACAGGCGACAAAGGCCACTGTATATAGATACAGTGGTTTGTGTTTACTGCTAGAGAGAGGAGCTTTTCCTCCCCTCTCCCCAACACATGTATTTAAGCCTAGCCTTATTGATTATGTTAATCCCTTTTTCAAAGCTTTTAGCAAATGAAGTTGGTGAAGATGTGAATATTCAAAGTCTCTTGACCAATTCTGGCAGCTGGCGTGGACGAGCCCAGCAAATTCTTGTTCTCCAAAGCAAGGTGAGTTAAGACCCTGCATGGTGCCATGTAAGCTGAGTGCTGGGATGCTCTTTCTAAGTATAGATATTACCTCAGTTTAAGGTAAAGATACTGTTAGTTCTTCATGAATTAATTCTTAACATCTGTACTTGCTTATAAGATGTGTCCCAGTACAGTGTTTACTGCAACTACACGGCCAGTCTTTTCTATGTTGAAGAAAGCAACTGTTAGAATAAAACATTTAATGGTAACTTTTGTAATAGTTTTTTGGTACGTTTGTGTGTGTGTGTGTGTGCAGGTGCATGTGTGTCTAGTGGTGGGGTGTTAAATTTTAAATGTGTGTTGGTGTGTGCAGGGTCTTTCAGAGTTCCTGCAAACAATATTAATTAGTCTATTGCAAACATGCAAGCTTCAGTATTTAAGCTGGGAATCTTTCGCATCTGTGTCGAAGGAGAGAGTTCAGTGACCTTGGAGAGCTATGGCAGCCTAGTTAAAATCCCAGGATGTTAGGTGCCTCTCTCCACTGAGTACAGAAGGAGCCCTGTCAGTGTCTGTGCTCTGACTTAGACGCCTTTGTTCAGTGCCTGAAGTCAGATGGGAAGAATTAAGGCCAGATAAGATTTTCAAGTTGTTCCCCCAGGAACTTCAATAAAATCTTTAACTCTTGAATCTTCTGAAGGGCACAGGCTAGATGAAATGTCAGCTTGAGACAGGGAGGCAATTTTTTCTGCATCTTAAATAAAACTTATCTCAGACAATTTGATACATATTCTTCCTCTTTTTCTGCTGTTTAATTATATGCCAGCAAACTGTGATTTTTGCACTCTGATTGACTGAAATGTTTAACCTCTACTTTCCCTTGAGCAAATTACATTTTCCTTCCATTAGACCCCCTGGCTGGGATTCATCTGAAGGCTGTACATACTGTATTCTACTGTAATGTAGAAATTTCTTTTCTGAGCCAGTCTCCTCTGGCCCCTTGTGTAGTCGGTGGGGATCTTGTAAATACAGTCACTGGATCAAAAGTGAGGTAGGTGCATCCTATCTTAGAAGACACCTCCAGAGCAGGGCAGAGGAACTGTGCTGTAGCAGTGCCCATTTCCTTTTACTGACTATAAAAGAAGTCTGTAGTGAATACGTGAGATGCAGGGGCTGAGTTCACTTGACCACACATAGGTGTCTAATGCCAGCTGAGATGCCATAGGGTGTCCCTCTGAGCTCTGGTCACCTTTCCAGAGGAATATGGATGTGTTGTATATCCTGCATCATATGTGTCTCCAGTATCCCAGGGCATCTCAAACAGTGCTAGGTACCGATGTTCAGGCTAGTGAACTGTGCCTTAGATGTTTCCTTTGTGGACAGCCTGGATGGTGATTCTGCTACAGACCGAGATGCTTAAATGTATATAGGTGAGTGGGTGTCTGCCCTTTTAGAGGAGATCTAAGGTATTATTCTGTTGCCCACACATGTGTTTAGTGGCATTCAAGATGCTTTGGAGTGTCTGCCTGGCCTCCACATGTGGCTCCAATAAGGTACAGATCTCCCATGTGTCTTGAGTCTCCTGTAGGTCTTGTGTCATATCTCCTCCCTGCCCAGCTGCCCTAGACATCTGCATATTTGTTAGCAGCTAACAAATTTAAATTTGAAAGAGTAGACACTGCTCTGTGTCAGTTAACCATGATAATGTCAAGAAGTAAGTAATACAGTGCTACACTCTGAGTTCCCTTAGGTTATGTGATCTTTGATGCTGGACCACTGTACTCCTGGTAAAGGCTCTAGATGAGTTGTCATTATTGTCCCCTAGGTTCGAGAGCTGGAGAATCAATTGGGTCAAAACAAGACCAGAACATCACTGAGTGAGATTGATGAGGAACTGCTGGCCCTTACTGATCCAAGGAAGTTGTCAGCCCAAGAGAAGAACTTGCTGAAGATTCGCAGCTTGGAAAAAGAAAAGAAAGAAACTTTGGAGGTAAAAACCTGTGAGCTGACAGCGTCCTATTTGGGTGTATAGTGTGTAATAACTTGCCTAACCTTCAGGGTGTATGTTACACCATACCCAGAGACCATTTCAGAAACCCGCCTGATCTGCTGGAGGAAGTTCTGCCACACTTCACAGACTGAGCAAAAGGCTTCCACGCTTGTTGTCTGTATTGCCCTCTTGCGTGGCCAGGCATACCTCTGCAGTACAAGATTTGGTCTTCCCCTCTGCTTCATGATTCATATGTCGGATGCATCCCCTTGGCCTGAAATGTGGCCACCTGACAACTGATATGTGCTGATCTGTGATGTTAGAAAGAGGGAGAGAGGCCCTGGGTTGCAGCTGCAGCTGGTACTGGCTTTATACTGAAGGTATATGTAGAAAAAAGCCCAGCTGCATCCAAGCTCTGTAGCATCCCCCTCACGCTTTGGCCAGATGTGCATTCTTCATGCACTGTTAAATACAAACATCCCCCTCGCACCTCATATATCTGTATGGCTATGGGCTTCTACATTTGAACAGAATAAAGCTGAGAATTACACCAGACGTCCTCTAAGAGGCATTCTGAAAATGGGTCTTACCCTCCATCTATCACATGTAGTTGCTTCAAAAATAAACAGGCATCCAGCGTTTAGGGGTTGAGAAAGGATATAGCTGGTGGCACATGTAGTAAACCCTGAGGTGGAAGGGATACATAGGCTTGTGTCCACAAGAAGCATGGGTAGTGGGGGTCAGCTACACATATTCAGGTTAGCAAAGCACATCTCCCTGCTCCTTTCCTATATTTGCTTCTGTAAAGGCCATCTGGCACCATCCCAGAGCTTGATTAGCTGCTGCTTTTCTCACCACAGTTTAACGGTGCAACAGAACGAGCAATGGGGTGATACACACCTTTCACTCTTGGCCATGAGAATGGAAGAGAAGATTTATAGCTATGGGCACACGGCACAGGGAAGACATTCCTCAATAACTGTAATCTGCATGGTTCCACTTCTGCCTTTGTGTTTCAGGCTCCATTCACCATAACTTCCCCTGTACTTGTCCATTACTACTTAACTGCTAGCAAGCTCCCTGGACAATTTCATCTAGGTAAAGGCATGGCACAGAAGGCAGCGTATGCCAAGGACAGCTTCTAGTAGATAGTTTGGCATCACCACGCTGGATCTGGAAGGAAGAGAGTTCTCCCCTGGAGAATGGTGAGGCAAATGAAAAAGCAGGAGCGTACAGAATTAGATTTTAACACAAAATTATCATTTGCTTCCTGGCACATACTGAATCAACCTAATCCACTTGTATTCCTGAGCAGATAGACCTTTTTTGATGCTGGCAAGCAGGCAGTGAGTAGTAGCATTTATAATTTCTACTTACTTAGGGATGATATGGTATGCCAGTTCCATTTTTTAGATTCTACCAGGCGATGTGTGATTCCTTTAGCTCACCAAAGCACCTGGGGCTTGGTGATAGGCTATAACTGTCATTTCCTATGATGTGTTTGCATCACTGCAGAAACTCACTGGGGAACATGATGCTCTCCAAAAAAGTCATGAGGAAGTGAAAAAAAAACTTGATGCATCAAAAGCCAGGAACAAAGTACTGTGCAGCGAAGTGAAAACCCTGAAGGGACAGATCGTAACCTTGCTGGAGAAAGGAAAACACGACGATGAGCTCATAGACGCCTTACTGGTACAGTCTGACTATTACTATTGGTCCCAGCTCCTGCAGATCAGCCCTCTTTCTATAAGTGATGAAACATGATGTAATTTAAAGACACAGTGACACAGACAACCTTAGGGTATACAGGAGCCTGATGAATCAAACTGTGACAGCCAGAGGTTTCCTACTCAGCTAAAGCCCTTCTGCATTTTGGACCAGATCATGTAAATGCTGCAAGACAGCACCAGGCGTGACACAGTTGCAGTCAAGTGGCTCTAAGCTGCAAGTATTGGAAGAAACATTTTGCAGAAGGATTGAAATAGGATTGTCTAGTAGGTAGAGGAAGGGCTTCATTCCTCACCCATGAAGCTGGACTATATTCTCTGCTCTGCTTTCAGCTCCGTTGGTAGATTTTTTTCTTAGAATACCTGCAATCTTGCACTTTCATTTTTTGTGTTACACAGCCCAAAACACAAGCTGAACCATGAGTACTAAACCATGTGCACCTTCACTTGCAATAGCTGGAGCTGAGAGGATTTGGCCCCTTCAAAACCAAGAGTATTAGCAGAGACTTAGGATGCAGTTATGCAGAAATAAATGGCTGCTGTCACAGTCTTGCAGGATCCTTTTGTCCTGCCATGGTTCTAAATAGTCTTCCCCAATTACAATAATAGTAAAAAAAAATACTAGAAAATATGCCACTTCTTAGTAGGGTTAGTTCTGTGTTTCCTGACCCAGCTTCTCACAAGTTTCAAATCACTTACATTTCCTTGCTTCTGTACGTAGGTTTTAGCTAAGACATGCTTATGACTAAGCTGGCATTCACACCAGGCAGCCGAGGGGAATATGGGTACTGACCAGCAGATTAGGCAGATTACAGAGGAGCCAAATAACAGTTGTCACTTTTGCTAAGTCTGAGCATTCTCACTAAAATTATTACAGAAGGACGCGAGTTTACTTGGGAAGGAATAGTTGACTTGTTTTATCCCTTACATTAAAGAAGCACCTTGCTTGCACTTTGTTGGCCTGACAGAACAAACTGTCTGACAAGTATTAGATTTGTCAGTGTGAGAAAAACTCCAAAACCCACTGGTAAAACAGCCTAGCCTCATAGCTGTCATCTCATACTACCCTCATCTTTTAATGTCACTATCACACAATCTGATTGTGTTCTAATTTCACAAAAAGTACATTGAAATCTTTACTTTTATCCAATTTATGAAAAAGTCACTTTCTTTGTCAAAGGCCAGCCTTTCTTGCTCTCTTTTCTGCTACACTGAGTAGCAAAGCTGCCAGCAAACTGAATCTCTCAGTTGCTCAGGTCTTTTCTACTTGCACCATCCAGTCACTAAAGTCTGGCAGGGGCCGGTGAGGACAGACTGTCCTTACCCAGCCTCATGTGTCTGAGCATTGCAAGTAAATGTGCTGTGCAGTCTTTTCAAGGGATAGATGCTGAGAACAAGACAAGGTGATCTCACGCTTAAAACATAACGGACCAAATTCTTGGAGTAGCGCTAGCGACGTCAGTGTGCTTACACCAGGGAATGGGTTTGGCAGGGCAGTGGCTTGCCCTAGCGTTTCTAAATGAGTATCTGTCTTGGAGGGTGTAAAACATCCAGGGGTCTTAATAATCATTGTGTACCAAAGTGAATATCTCACTCATTGTTTCTATTTTATCAGGGCCAGCAGAAGCAAATGCAGGAGATCTTAAAGCACCTGAGCCAGCAGGATGAGAAGAACAAGGAGTCCCAGCAGATGCTAGGGCAGCACTTGAACAGTGAGGTTCAGAAGCAAAACTGCCTTATAGAGCAGCTCAGACAGATGGTGGCTGAACGAGAAGCAAAGGTTAAAGAGCTGGAAGAGGAGATTGGGCAACTCACACTTCAGGTAGACAGTCAGAAGAAATTAACTAGAGGAGCACACTTTGTAATCATTTTAGATCTGCTCTTCCACTTCCTTCTCCCTTGTCGCCTGAGATGGTTGCTAACTCGAGACACTAATACCTGCCCTACTGATAGTCTCTCCTGATGGAGTGATAAAGCAGGAATTCTCTCTTGTAACTCTTAAGTTTCTTTCCTGTTTGTATGTAACTTTTCTTCAAGCTGTTTAAGCAACAGAAAACATAGAAATACCAATTACATCCACATGTGGCTTCGTGCCAAGACTGTGCCACATGACTGACAGCCAGGACTGGGCTGCAATAGGGAATTCTCAGTATTCAGCGTCCTTAGCTGCTGAAGGAAGCAAGCAAACAAACATAGGTGAGGCCAACATCATCAGGCTGCCATGGTACCCAGCTACATCCCCTCATGGAGTGATGGGACCCCTAGTAAGTTATTCTCTTCTCCCACTGTAAATCACTTCAAAAAATTACTCTCCCTCAGATCTCCAAGCTATTGATAAGAGTCTGATGGGTCTCAGGCATATGGAAATTGCATTGTACAGATGAAAGAATTGGGAAGGTTGGCCCCTTATGCACTAGGATGTTAAAAATGTTTTCAACTTTCATCTGTGTCTCGTGTTGCAAACTACCATAAGCAAAGTGGTACTATTGCCAGAGCACAGGCATAGGAATTGAGAGGCAGTCCACCAGCCTGCCAAAGGCTTCTCGTGTGGTCTGGTATCTTACAGTCAGGTTTTGTTAGAGTATTTAGACAGCCAATTCCCATTGATACAAAACCTTTATAGGGTTATGGTGACATTGTGAATCTGTCAGATACCTCAGTAATGGGGTCTGGGTCACTGAACCCAAGATAAAACTTGGGTTAGGGACACAAACCGACCGTGCTGGCACTGGTAGTGGTGGTGCTATGCTGTGGGTTCTCTAGCGATAATGAGTGCACCCTATGATTTCACATGAAACTGCACTTTTTACTGACTTTTGCTTTGTTTCTATTCTGCAATGGATAGAAACTAAAGAAAAGTTTCTGAGGAGGTCCTGTAAATCAAAAGTTCTGGCATGCTTGTAGCAATAATCATAAGCTGCTGATTAGACATTGATGCAGCTGTTTTCCTTTGAGCTGTGTAATTGGTTTTATAACCTGCTCCAACATTAACAGAAGAAATCTGCCCATCAAGGGGATGGTTCAGGAGCTGCTGATACACCACCTTCTGAGCACTCAGAAGATCCAGGTTTTACTCTGCTTAAGCCTCTGGCATCAGGCAGCAATCAGATTGGAAGGATTGGATCTGCTCGGTAAGAAGACCCTAATGTCAATGTTTAAAATTGTTGTGAGTTATTCAGAAGCATGCTTTTCCCAGACAATTGTATCAAACCACAAGTGCTATGTGCCAACAGCTGTGGCAGCCTGTTTACAGTATATGGGAATCTCTAATCACATTATCTCTTGGACTTTCGTCCTGGAACAGAGAAAGATATACAGACTTGCAGACATTACTACATTTGGCATGATGGTAGTGCAGCTAATTCTCTTTCTTCAGCTCAGATGATGTTTATGTGGTTAGCTTAAGTGCCTGTGATTCTTCTCTCTTATGAGAAACAGGGCTTCTAATGAGCAGACTCCTGAAAGCAGGGTGGCGAATTAATACAAAATGCCATTTTAGGTAATCACTAAATCACTGGCACATTATTTAAATCAATAAATACGCTTTGAGTAGGACTTACTTGCAGAAATATTGAAAACACGCCACATCATTTGTTCTTAACAAACACCCTTTTTAAAGCCTCACTGAGGACCATGTAAATTACGCTAATCTCAATACAGTGGTAAATCTGATTTTTGTTTACACTGATGTGACTCTGGGTCACTCTGGCTGTGTAAAGGGACCATAATACCAGAGCAAGTTATATTCTTTCCTGTTAAAATGCTGGTTTTGTTGCTAAAGAGTTCATGTCTAATTGACAATGAGGATTTGAGACTGGTCTTCTGAGGAAGAAGGAAATTTTTCATCAAGTTAAAGTTGCAAGTGATTTCTTCTATGTAATTTTAACTCATCTACTGCATTACTTTAGACACTGAATTTGGTTTTTAAATTAATCAGATGTATCCCTGAGTCTAAGTAGAGCATTACTATGAAATTTAAGAAAAGTTCTTCTCAGTATTTTCGAGTTAGAGTTAAAACATCCTTAATTTGAAAGTTTCCACATCTCTGTTGTTATAGCCTTCTGCTCTCATGGAGCAAATCTATATTTTATCCACTTTTTTTACTTCATATGTCTGCTGATGGTAAGCCGGAAGGCAAGCAGGAAAACGAGGTTGGGTAATGGCTTTGTAGAAGCCACTAAGTGCAATGCTTAAATTATTGCTTGTATACGTGGCTAACATAGCTCTGTCATGAAAATAGCTGACATGTCAGGTGGGCAATGAATGAGTCTGAAAACTGCAAAAGCCGTTAACAACTTGGTCAGCAGGGCTCACTCATTCCATTAACTTTAATATGCTGATGAACTCTCTATTCCATTTTACTTTAGTGAATCATCTTTTCCTATCAGGAAAGATGAAATGAAAAATGCTATAAATAGGAACTAAAGGCCCTTGGAGATGTCAAAGTGAAAATCTGCATTGTTAGACTGGGCCACTTCTGTCATTATCAACCTGAACTTCGTTTTAGGATTAACCACTCCCAGCCTAGAAGGCAGCTCTGCCTGTTCCACAATAGTACAGCTTTATCCTCTGTTAGCTGCAGCCTAAAGACAAGGAAACATGAGCTAAGTCAACAGGGACTTGCCTTTAGGCAGCTGAGCTCCAGTTAGGAAAACAAACACACACGAGAATTTTATGTCCCAAGCACACATATCATTACGCATCAAACTCATCCAGACTGGAAGTGATACTCTAGTGTTATCAGTTGACTCCTCCTCTTACAACAGTAAGCCTGACAGATCTTCCTGAGGGTCTCCACAAAGTAGAAGGGTTCAGAAAACTGTATAAAGTCTATTTTTAAAGGGCATTTGGAAATACAAGTTGTGCACCTTGTTGCAGAACAGGGGTTCGTTTGGTTATGAAAGCATGCAACATGCAAACACCATCAGACAAGCACAGTAACCTGTGCTTGTCTCTCACCCTGGTGGGTGAAGGTGTAAGATGAGAGTGCTCTGTGCAAGGGTCCAAGGCAGCGCCTGCGAGGAAACAGAGCAGCAGTGGCCGCTTGTGTAGCTGCGTGTTCAGCTTGGGCCAAGCAGGGTCGAGAGCTATTCCTGCTCTCGAGTTGCTGTGTGACTACTCAATGCCATGGAGCTCCACAATGCTGGTCTGGAGTGCCAGCAAAGAATCCCCAGAAGCACAGAGATCAAACACTGAGCTATGGTTTTCGTACATTGGAGACACAAGGTGTTTTTGCAGTGTGTTTTGGAATGGGGGAGCAAGCTGAGCTATTGTGTATGCAGGGCCTGTGTGATAGCCACTGAGGAGGCTCTGGGAG
>NW_009193530.1:1029-15224 GCF_000690835.1 Fulmarus glacialis | reverse complement strand
TTCCCTACAAGGCAGCAATAAACACCGACATTGGAAAATGACGGGAGTTGTTGGAGGACTGCCCTCCGTAGAGCTCAGTGCTTAACAAAGGTTTCTTCCTCTCAGCACAGTGACCAAGATGGGCCATATGCTTGTAGAGTCGGCAGCTACTAAGCCTTCCCTTCTCAGTAATAACGTCACACCTGGAAGGTACGTATATAAAATTCATCATAAACAGGCGAGATTTCCTGCCGCGCTCCGGAAGCTGCTGGCAAGCCTTATCCTTGTCTGCCTTGTTTCTGTAACGAACAGCTTCTTTCACCACTACCTGATACAGCCAAAGAGCTCTGACACAGGCTCTAGCGTCTTCTTGCTATCTTAATTTTTTAATTGATTGCTAGTTTTATGCCCCATAAATCCCATTTTTCCCTTTTCACCCCCAACCACCAAGATTTCTCCTGCTTTTTGCTCTAAAGCAGATATTCCTGAATACTCCTGTATGGAGGGGTCAGAGAAGTAATGAAGTACATAATAATGGGATACATGGGAAAACTGCCCCTTCCTTTCATCACATATTAGGCACAAGAACGGCCATTGTACTAATGCTACCTGAAGCCTTTCAGTGGGAGAAAATCAATAGCATGCCATTTAATAGCTTAGCGTAGCACTTTGGAGAATCCACATATAGGCTTCTTTTACTTTGGCAGTAGCAATGGGAGGAGAGTCAGTGACAGTGAATTGATCAGAGGTGGAAGTTTGTTTTCAGGGGTGATGGGAAGGGAAAGCATCCTTGTGAAGGAAAAGACCTTTCTAATGAAGCTCACAGGGGCTTTATTTCCAAACATTTTTATACCATTTATTGCAGTATAGAGATTGATGCTGGGGGGAGGTAGTGAGCCTGGCTCTGCATTCTGGCTTAGTCTTCAGACAAGTGTATTTTGAAATGTTTTTCAAATCCTGTCTTTGTTTCATTTGTGAAATGGGAAACAGACTCTCTACGCTTCTGCTGCTTTTAGGCTTGCTGGCACTGACAGCCCGGATTTGAAAGTGCTGCAGACACAGATCACAGAGCACAAGGCTCTCTGCCAGGCTGCTGAAGTGGAAAGAGACAGGCTCCTGGAACTGGTCACTGTGCTGCAGAAAAGGTAGCGGCTGATTCTGCCAGTATCCTTTGTGGGATGCTGCGATTAAGGAACGCTTGAGACGTGTGAGAGTCTATAGTATGCAGTACAGTACGCCATACGCTGCCAGTGTGATCCTTTCCTTAAATAGGGGCTTTTAAATTTTTTCTGCTCGATTTCCCTTCCTAGTTGATGATTCATTTTTTTTATTATTCTTTTAGAACAAAGGGCAGAAAAAATGGAGTCATCTTCAAGCTTGCTGCACCTAGATAAAATTAGAATTCGTGTATTTATATATGCGTGGTGTTATTTAGGCAGCAATATTATTCATCAGTAATAAATACTGTAATTATAGTTATAATCTGACTTCTGTTCAAAAAGCTTTTCACATTCTTTTAAGTTTCACTGTATCCTCTTCTAAATGAATTTCTTCTGGTTTAACTGAAGCATAGTGGTGATTTTTTTTTTTTCTCTATTATTCAATTCAATTTAACATGATGTTAAAAGCCAACTGTGTTTTAGGAGGGCAGAAAAAGCAAAGTCTTTTCTCTTTGGACACCTTTCAGCTACTGCTTTTTTTCCCAGTTAGAGAATGTGTATTATTTGATTCCCAAATCTGTATTCCAGCTTGTAGGAAGAGATACTTTTGTCTGTGTGCTTTTGAATACAATAGGCACTATTTGCTTGCTTGCTTGCTTCATTTTACAATAGTTATCGTTTCTCACTTGTTTAACTTTTGTCCCGTACAATTAATCGCAGTCAGAAAAATACATTTTTTTATAACTGTGGTAAAGGTGCTTTTAAGGGCTAAATCCTGGAAATACATGCTGGGAGAATCTTATTCATGTTTGTAAGCCCGGTGACTTTAATAGAGCTATGCAATTAGGTAAGGATGGAGGTGTGAGTGATAGCTGAAATGGGGCCATCATGAATACGGGATAGTGAAGAACATGGCGACAATGAAATGCACAGTTGCTTGTAAAATGTACCATAGACTGATGATTCAGCAGCTCCACAGTTATCACACATTTATCAAGAGCTCCTGCAGGTAAAGTAAATTTGGTGCGATTGTGTGCTATAACTCTTGGAAGACCTCAGGATAATATAGCATCCAGTCATATTTCAACATGAATATATGTAAAAAAATCAGGCATTCCTTCTTTTCTCTTCCCCTGTTGGAGTGCAGGTCAGCAAAGCTCAAGTAACACATATAATGCTTAAGTCGAGAGAAGAGCACTGGGAATGGTTACATGAGTGGGATTTCTCTACAGCAGCTGCCAGAATGTAGGACCGTGTTCCACAATCACTTGCTGCGGAGCAGAATATACTGTCAGAAAATACTCTGTTGTAAACGGTTTGTAGGGTTGGGCCCTGCTGGGGGAAGGAGAAGAGCTAGAGCAGTATTTTAGTTTAAGTTATTCATATTGGCAGAAGATTTAATAAAAAACGACTAGTCTTGTCGTTTTTCTTCTGCTGTTTATCTAATGTGGATGCTGGGGGAACACCTGGTCAAATGAAAGTTTAGTGAATTCAGAACCACTGGGAGAAATATAATTTCTCATAGCATGTCACCAGCCTGGTAATTCACTGCCACAGGAGGTCAGAGTCTTGCCTGTAGCTAAATTTTTAAGACAGTGATATAATTTTATTATAGTTGTAATATTTTTTTAGTTATGCCAGCTAGGAGGGAAATAAGACTAATCAAGTCTCTTGATTCAGGGAGTAATCAGCTATCCCTGTGGGGTCAAGAAGGAAATTCTTTTATTCTTCGCTGTACAATACAGTGAGTCAATTTAGGTTTCTCTCTAGCTTTAAACTCCTTTAAATCATTTGGTATCAGGCACTGCGCCACACGAGATGCACCACTGACTGCATCTGTGGGTGCACATCAAATTTTTGTAGTTAATTTTCTAAGATGTTGTGCGGGGTGAATAGAAAGGCACTTTGCTCTTCTGTTCTGTGCTGCAGAGTGAACCATCACTTTCTTTTCCACTCACTGTCTAATGGCCAAGTTTATTAAAAACAACATCAAGTTTCTTTTCTTACTTGCAGATAACTGACGCAAAACAGCTAAATGCTAGACAGTGTTTTTATAAACTATTTTCCTTCCAAATTTTCCCAGTGTGTTTAAAAAAGTGCGTTTTATTATTCTTGTAATAAAAGATCTCTCCTCAGCAATGTGCAGCTTGCCTGCCCATCTGAGTGGTAAATTCACAAAAGTAGCCAGTGTTAAGGGATCTAGGCAACCTCCATTAATGAACCCATTATTTTCAACTGTACTCATTAGTTAATTCTGTTTTGCAAATTTGGAAGATGTCATCTGGAACAATTGCACTGGGATTTCTGCCTTTGGATGCATGGAAAATTCTCCTTTTCCCTCTGGGAGCTATGCAGCGTGAAGCAGGATTCAGTAACAAGACTGACTGGATCCTTAGTAGTCATGACATAAATAAGCTGAACTACTTATTTTTGCCTATCAGGGTGGATGAAGGCAGCGATAAAGTCTTGGGAAGATGTCATCTGGAACAATTGCACTGGGATTTCTGCCTTTGGATGCATGGAAAATTCTCCTTTTCCCTCTGGGAGCTATGCAGCGTGAAGCAGGATTCAGTAACAAGACTGACTGGATCCTTAGTAGTCATGACATAAATAAGCTGAACTACTTATTTTTGCCTATCAGGGTGGATGAAGGCAGCGATAAAGTCTTGGAAGCTGAGAAGAGGCTTCAGGAAGAGTCGGCGATGTGTCATTTTGGAACAGCAGCTTGAAAAACTGCAAATGGATCCAGGGAGGAACACAAGTGCACAGAAACCTCCCCTGAGGAGCAAAACAGGTGAGGTGGAGCACTTATCTACAACTATGTCCCGCATCCCACCTCTGTGGTTAGTAGACAGCAACAACATTTGGACTCTTATCTATCAAGCCTACACAGGTACTTGACCTTACACACGGCGATTTGGACCTACTCAGACCAGTGGACCAATACAGAAGGTGAAATCCTGGTCCCACTTAATTCAAGAGGATTTTGCCACAGATTTAAGTGGGTCAAGGACTTGGGCAATATGTGGTTTTCATGGGATGACAGTCTACAGAAAAAACTTGTCACTGCTCTGTGTTGCCACCGTGCCCACTGCGTGTTCCCTTTGCACTTCTGCCTGAGAGATTCATCTGAAGGTTAAGAGCAGAATTAAAGGACGCATCCCAATTTAAGGCCTGTCAGTGTCTGTGAAAAACTATTGCTGGTGATGAAGTAATTAGATCTGGTGTAATTTATTATCCCATGAACATGATAATCTCCTGCTATAAATATGAAAGCCTCACTAGCATAGTTAAAGGAGAAGAATTCATGGTGGATGTTAAATTTTTATTTCCCTGATCAGATCCTTTTATTGCTTAAGGACTCTGATTCTGTAAAGTGTCTAAACCAATAAAATGGCACATATTCTTAAGGAAACTTTTCCAGTGGTTTCCCTTTTTATATGTATTTTATAAAGTAAAAAGACTTTAAGTGCCAGGATATGAACAGTAGGAATAGGAATTTCAATTTGGCAAATACTGGGATGCCGTCAGGCTGAATTACGGTGATTAGAGGTCACAAGCCTCATCAGAGACCTTGTACAAGCTCTTGGCCTGCCCCACACTGAAACGCGTGATCTTGGGCTGTAGGGAGACTGTCCTGCAGCTCAGCAGATGCATGGCGTGGGATTCCCTCGTGACTCCATCCAGCACTACAGTGGGTACTAATGCTACCTCAACACCTTAGAGCTGACCTGTACTGAGCACTATGACCTGTATAAGCAGTCACCTCCTTTTCCACCTGCACTGGTGTCTTGTTTCTCCTTAGGCGTGGGTCAGACTGACATAAGAAACGCTACTGTAACTGCATTGCATTTCTTTGCATCTCCCATCATAGTGCTCTTGGTCATATGCGTGTTTGACAATAAGTTCTCTCTGGAGCAGGACCATGATGCAAGAAATCGCATGTTGTTGTTCACTGTGAATGATCTCGATTCATACAGGAGAGCTAGGGTCTCCAGTGTAACATCTGCATGGTGTCCAGGACCTCAAGGGAAGCATTGCCATTCACCCATGCAGCATATAAAGAGAACTAGGTATATGGGAACAGGATTCAGAGGAGCCTTTATCCTGAATGGGGACTGAATGATTGCTTCGAACCTACTCCTCTCTGTAAAATACGGATCCATTCCTTAGAGCAGAACTGTTGTGTCTTTAGAAAGGGCTCCAGCCAACACTGACTCATTCTCATGTGTTTTTCCGCAAGCACTGATTTTTAGAGCTGTCTTACCTGTATTAATCGAGAGCCTGACAGGAGAAAAAGTAGTGCAGAAAAACTTGGATCCTAATAGAAACATAGTGCTTAGAAACAAAGTGCTGCAGCCTTTGGCTTTTAGATATAGGACATTCATCTTGGTAAGAGAGCAGCGCTGGGCCTCACAGAAGTGGTATCGTGAGATGCCCTTTGTGATTCCCAGGAGGGTTTGGAGGTGAGAGGCTTTGGAGCCCTCATATGGTTCTGCAGGTGCCCAGAGGAAGAAATCAGGGTGTGTGTAGGGACAGGTAGTAGCCAGGTGAGAGTTGTGGGAACACAATTCTCAGTAGTACACTTTTTACTGACTCCATGCCTTAAATAGTATGGGAGCATTTTGGTGCTGTCTTCTAGAGGATAATTTAACTGAATTTTTGAGTGCTTAGACTTTTCTACAACGTGGTAGTGTAAAGTGTTGATGTGTTGTTCTGTTATCATACATGTGTTCCACTTAGATTTCACTTGCAACCCCAAAGAGATACAGTGATAAACTCTCCAGGTCCTGAGCTGTTTTGGTCAAGTTGTTGTGCTGTGGTAACAGTTTGGTAACTCACCTCTGGGAGATTGGCGTTTCATAGCCAATTGACGTTTCATAGCCGGAGGAAGCAGGGTGTTCTTACCAGTGTGACAGGTTCCTTCTTACTAAATATTTAGTTCATTAGTCTTGTCTGCTTAAGGACTAAAAGCAAATGTAGAAAAGGATTGGCAGTAAGACTAATAAGAAGAAATCCTCTCTCCGTAAGATGAGTAGGTAACAACCTATTTCACCACCCTCCTTTGAAGAGAGCTCAGCCCCTTGTGACATCCCAAAACTCTCTGGAGTTTGTACAAGAAATGAGTCTACAAGTCTGTAATATACCTCTTCAGCAGAGCGTGGAGGTTATCTAAATGCTTTCATGCCAGATAGTTGAGGAAATAAGAAGGAATGAAAAGCTTGAATATAAAATAGAGACTAGAGAACCCACTAATTAGCATAATATTTTCTTTTCTTTCTGAAAGTGCAAAATTGGAGAGAGCTGATCTAATTGCTAATCTAACGTTTCTAGTCTCTTCAATTCAAGGGAAGTAGATAATGATGCTGAGTAGTTAGAAACAACCCAGTTGTGTTTTAAAATTATTCATGCTTTTCGGTTTTTTTCTGTCTTATCCAAATTTCTAATTAGCAAAGAATGATGCCAGAGGAGAATAGGTAAGTAACCACAGGTTTTCCTCAGTCCTGTAAAACACAGCCTCAAGATCAAAAGCATTTCTTGGTTATACAACATAGCCTTTTCTTCTCGTATGTTTTTGTCAAAGTCCAATACTCTCTGACCAGGTTCTTTTAGATATTCCACCTGAGGAGGATTTAGTGTTTTAATACCAAATTTACTTATTTGAAGACATTTGACATTATGTGGGATTTTAATTTGGGAAAGTGATACAGCAATGTAGTGAAATCACAACACAAGCACAATATAGCAATTGCAATGTACAGTTGAATCACGACACAAATGTGATTCCCATTACCAGCCTAGATGTTCACTGTCATGAGGCTGGGTGTCCCCAGTTGCTGGAAAGGAATACAGGGGTTGAAGCCAGGTCAAACCTGTTTTCTTCGAAGTTCATTTTGCTGGCTGTTTGATTTTTATACTCTGTGTTGGGGTCAACCACATATACACTTCCCTCAGGTTGGTCTAGCTGGCTCAAGGTAGGTAGTGCTTTCTATTGATTATTTTAGAGAAGGCCATTTACATTTACTCAACTGATTCAGCCATTTATCTACAGCAAAGACCACCCTCCAGTCCCCTTGGTGTTGGGATAAGGTCAGCATCCTCTACGATAGCTGTGGTCACTTCATTCCTTTCTGAGCTTCTTGAGCACATCATCCTTGCCTGTCTTCTCTGAGCCTTCTTCCATTGTAGGGATCCACTGGTCAGTCACTGTTTTTTGGTTTTCCAATCCCAGTAGTAAATTTGAATTATATTTTCTCTATAATCCTGAAAAATGTTTTTGTGTCCCTTTGAAATGACAGGAGCAATGCTGCATGTTTTGGGTAGGCCTTTATTTAGGAAAGCATTCCTGATTTAGAACCTTAGTTTGAAGTACATGTTTAAGTGCTTTATTGCGTTTAACCTGTGTTGTGTTTATGCTGAGGATCAAAGTGCTTTACGAAAGCTGTTTCAGTGTGTGCCACACACAAACATTATCACAGGCATTCAGGAAGCAACAGTTGCCAAAATCTTAAGTGAAACACAATGACAAGATAAACTTCAAAATAATCCTTTTCAACTGTTTCTATTATCTATTGTTTTGGCCACCTAGATATTTTGTATTTTTTTTTTTTCTTCTCTAAATAGGTAGGCACGCATATTACTGCATTTAGCCCAGAAATGCAAACTCATCATGTTTTCATTTTGCTGAAAGGAGATTAAAATAAAAGTCTGTCCTATATATTTACAGTATCTTCACGGATATACGTAGAACTTAACAGATTCCTTAGTACTTATTCACTGTTTCCTGAGATTTACTCAGTGTGCTACCAAGTGAAAATGGTTGCTTGTTTTACTAAAACTCCATTTTGTGATTAAATCTACAGGCCAGTCTGTGAGTCACTCAAGACTCACCTTGAATGTGAGTGATAGGAAGGAGCTCTCTGCAGCGCAGCTTTCCAAGTTGCCTCTAGAATCGCAGCTAGAGGAGCTGAGCACAAGGTATGGTTTCCCTTCCTGTGTGCTGTTACTCGCAATAGCTAAAATTCATTGCTGTCCTCTTAGCAGTGATATTACCTGCACCCACTCCTCAGAAGATAAAACCTAGCAAACTCTGTAGAAATCACAGATCCTCTGGTTTGAGCTTGGCTATGTCATTCTTACACAAATTTCCTAATAATTATACAGATACCCAGAAATGTTAAGCTAATGCGAATGTTAAGCAAGACAAAACATGTGCAAGGAAGACACCTTTTTTTCCCTTTTCTTTCCTTATGCATTGATTGCAAGCTTATTAGTGAAAATAAAATTATAAACTTTAACAAAACAGACTGAAAAGTATCTTGGTCATCTAATACTCTTTTCTATCTCAAAGAGAGAAGGAACAAGTATTAAATCTGCTCTTTCTCATGCCTGTCATAAAATTACCAGAGAGGTTTTCTTCCCCAGAGCTGAAGCACTGTTCTAATTTGCTTTGAAGCTCCACAGCTCACATGAAAGTTTTCCTTTTGTTTCCTCACAGGCTTGTGATCCAGCTGGATGAGAACGAAGCTCTGAAGGCCGCTTTGGAGACTACTGTGAGAAAGAAAGAGGAAGACTTTAAACTGTATCAAGACACAATGGACCAAGTGAAAGATATCTTTTTACAGGCCATTCGGCAGCAGAAACAAGAGAAGAGTTAAAGCAGGATATTCAGAGTCCTTTGGACTGCAAAGCAGGGAGAGAGCCCAGGCATCGTGCCCATGAATTGAAATGCAGTGGCAGTGTAGTTTTGCAGCCTTGGATCGTGTCATTTCTTTAGCATTTGCAGAAGCGGATAAGAAATGGAGATGAAATACAAAAAGAGTGAAGGTTTTGCATGTCAGCAAATTCTGTCTGTAAGAGTTAGCAAGCAGCTGGCTCTCAGACTGCACATGCGTAAGTTGGTGCAGTTTAGGAAGCTGCAATTCTGCAGTGTGATTTTGGGCAAAACCTCCCTAGTTTCAACAGAATTTTTCTCGAGAGGGCTCGGTATTCAATATGCTGCTGCTTTTATCAGCTCATGAAGGAATTTGCTCTACAAAAGTTATGCCAGCCCCCTTCCAAAGTCATGCCAGGAACAAACCGAGTTCTGTTTTTATCAGTACACTGATACCTGTCTGTCTCAGGCTTTCTGTGGTACTTAAGTGCTGAGGGAGTGGATTAGCCTGACCTGTGAATACCTGCAAGTGAACTTTGCAGGAGGTTCTACTTACCATTCCAAGCTGTTTCTTTGCTTGAACATATTGGCAGCAGAGTTTTCTGAAACTCAGTGGAGTTCCCACTGAAAAGGTAGACTGCAGATTACCCCTGTAAATTCAGCTCATTCCATACGAAACTTGCCATCCAGGTTACGAATTCTCTATGTCTGGGTCTCTGCATTCATCCATCAGGCAGGTCTTGTTCTTGCTAGGAAGAAATGCTAACAAAATGTAGGCAGGTCCTCACTGCAGTAGTGGTGGGACTTTTGGAGATGCTGAAAACCCTTGCATCTCTGTCCTTTTCTCTTGCAGCATGGTGAGAACACCAAGCGCAAGCTAATAAGGCATTAACATGCAGCCTGCCAGCAGCGAGCTAGCCTTGGGGATTACAAGCAAATGGAGAGCTGGTCATTTTTGTATAGTGCTGCTTTGTTTCTCAGTTGAAAGTCTTGAAAGCTCTTCTTTTTGTGCTTTGCTTTGTCAGCCTCTTTTTGTGAGTGTGAAGTTTGTCAGACTTTAACCCCAGCCACCACCAGTGCAAAGTGGATTTGTGGACAGGCAAGCCATTGCTCCCTTCCCCAGAACAGGGATTGCGTCCTGCGTTAAGGCAGAGTGAAAAAGAGAGCAGAGCGGGAGTTACTCCAGATGCGGTGAGGGTGGTGTCATCCCTGTCTTTCTCCTGCTTAGGTTCAGAGATGTCTCTCTTCAAACAGTTAATGGAGTCCCTGATGGAGGAGGTCATTAGCCGAGAAGCAGCTCAGCGCCTGAGAGTTAACCCTCCCTGTACTTAAGAGCCCTGCTCTGCTCCCCCAGCGCTGGCCTATAGCTCAGCAAAGCTGTCAGGTGTCTCTCTCACAAAAAGCGGGACCAAAACAGTTCATTGCCAAATTCCTCCTGCTCACCCTGCTGGTAGCATCAGAGGAAAAGGCATCTTGCAACCTCCCGACAACTTAAGGAGTCGTAAATCCTGGACTGAGAGACAGACACAGTCTCATTCAAGTGAGCTGCAGTTTGTTTCTGTTCAATTCCATCCTGATGATTATGTAGCATGGGGTAGAGTGAGCAGACCAAAAAGAAGAAATCAGCCCACCTCTGACAGATATTTTAAGGACCTGCAGTAGCAAACGAATCCCTCTGAAAAGCTGCCTGAGCTGTGGCAGAGGTGTGGAGATTTTGCTATGCGATGGCTGCTAAATTCAGGCTGGTAGCTTGCAGCTGGAGATTCCGATTTCGCTTACACACAAGTCAGAATCAATAATATTTTCACGTAAGTACAGGAGAGGCAATCCGCCATCCTTTCTAATACACAGTCAGCATTTGTCTCCTGTCCCGTGATGAAGCAGTGAATATTATACCGCTCTCCAGCTAAATTCTTCCTGGGGTGGCTATGAAT
The DNA here is from genome assembly GCF_000690835.1 of Fulmarus glacialis. NCBI lineage: Eukaryota > Metazoa > Chordata > Aves > Procellariiformes > Procellariidae > Fulmarus > Fulmarus glacialis. Next base: position 4,497 of record NW_009193530.1, on the reverse strand, counting down.
CAACCCATGAAATGCAGATAAGAAACTGGGAGTGCTGTATGTTATAGAACACATATGGCTCGCTAGCACATAGTGCAAACCTCCTCACAAGTGCTACAACACTCATTTCTTTAAACATATGCTTGTTTGGGGTTGCACAGAAGCATTTTCTCTTTTTTTTCTGCACAAACACACACAGAGCACCATCGAACGCCTTGACAAAGAAGGAAGTAAGACGCTACAAAATAGTTTATTTAGAGAGCCCGTACCTGTAAGTAACTGTTTCTCATGGAAATGTGCAGTCAGTCTCCCATCACAGAGCAGTGGGGGGGGGTCTGAATACAGGCCAAATTGTCCAGATCTTCTCAGTTTTCACCTTAGTTTTGAAATAAATTCCCTCTGCACTTCCACAGAGTGACCTGCCTTCGAATTCTCCCCGTGCTGACTCTTGCAGCAACTGATTCCCAGTTTTCAAGGTATGAGACCAATTTTCTTGCAGTCCATGTCATTTTGTTGCTGAATGTAAGAAACCCTGACGGATCTTGGAAGCAGCGACCCTAGCTCAGCTGGCTGCAGCAGCCCCATGTCCCCCAACCCATCACTCAGAGAATAAAAACGGTGAAAATATTTTTCTCACTGCTTGCAAAAACCCATACTGCTGGTCCTCAGCCATAGAATCTTTCCAGCACACTTGATGTGCTGTTTGAGCTACAACATTTCGTTTAGGGATGTAGCTGGGCTTGATCTGAAATCTCCACAACCCCCTGCTTTCCTTGGAAGTTTGTCCTTGTGGATAATTACCAGCCCGTTAAAATCCTGTGCTTCAATTCTCATTTGAATTTTTCTGGCTTCATTTTGCAGCCAGTCATTGTTACGCCTTTCTTCACTAGATAAAAGAGGTGTGAGAACCCAGCATTTCTTCTCTGGGACAGCCTTCATCCAGTGTAAAGTCACGTCACAGGCTGCTTTTTGATAAGGTCTGAGTTTTTTCAGTCTCTCATTGTGGCTAATGGTGGTGACAAGCTAATGGTGACAAGTCTCAGCATTGCTGGCACAGGCTGGTGGATACAGTTAAGCTGTGAAGAACAGCGTAAGGTTAATTTTGCTCAAGTATTTGAGGCTACGGACACTCCTTGTTAGGATTTGGCCAGCTTTTAGCCAATGTATGCTAAGAATACGAGTCCTCCAAACACTTGGGCTGAGCCAAAGGTTGTCTCCTGCCCTGGAGCTGGGCAGAGCACTTCCACGAAGCAGCCAGAAAGCGCCTGACGGATGCATCCGATTTTAAAAGTACACCTGAACCGCTGGGAATAAATGACCTTTGATGAATTGTCATCATTTTCCTTTCGGCGTGTTGCGAGGCGTCTACCTGCGAAGAGCAGGCGTCGCAAGAGTGCAGCTTTCCAAACTGGCCGTAACGTGAATTAAGTTGCATTAGCGTGGTTAAATATAGACCGTATCGACACAGGCGAGCTCTCCCTGCCCTGGGCCAAGTGGCAGAGGATCAGCCAGCAGGTCAAAGCCAATCCCACTGTAACGGCTCCAATTTAGAGCCGCAAATTGGAGCTGCGGGTGGTGGCTTGTGCCCTCCCCGAGGCTCCAAAGCAGGACAGAGATGTGAGGAGGAGACAGATTTCAGTCCTTCACCTCCTTCCAACTGGGTTGGAAGCTGGTGGCAAAGGGGAACTAAGTTGGCGACTGCTCCAACCCCTCCGGCAGCCGCAGCCAGCAGCTGCTACTGATGCAAGCCGCAGGGCCATCGCCCCGTCCATGACAAAAGGAATGAGGTTCGGCTTTAAATGGAAAAACACTCTATCTGAGCCCCCATGCTCTAAATTAAGCCACGACTGAGCCAAGAAGGGTATTGGGTTTCTCCCCTCATCCTCTCCCCTCTGAGCCCAGCTCTGAGCCGGCTGCTCCCGTGGGACAGGGTGGCCTCGCTCAACAAATGCCACCTCAATCCCCACGCGTCTCCACTTTCAGCTCCAAAACCCATCTGCAGGCAGGGGGTGAAGTCCTGGGCTTTAGAGCAGCTCATTCGTCAGCGAGAATAGTTATCTGTGGGGCGCAGCATGGCAGCGAGAGGAGGGGGGTCATCCCACCGTGTCATTGACCGAATTGGGGCATTTTCTCAGGAATGGGAGGCGATCGTGAGGAGAGGAGCTGAAGGCATGGGCTTTGACCTGATGCTGGGTTGTCCCTGCCAGGTGGTGGGACCCTTCTTCAGCGTCCTTCCCCTGGAGGTCCTGGGACCTTTGGTAGGGTTGTTGTGTGACATGGGGGTCGGGCAGAGCCATTCTGGGGGTGCTGAGAGGGGTCTTGGGGGTGACCTTGGATGGATCAATGGATGGATGGGCCACACATCCCCCCCTAGCCATCCTGCTAGCAACGAGGTGCCTGCTGAGGTCCTGGTGGGATTGGCATGTTCCCAGCGACACATTTGCATGGGGAACCCGATGGGGCAACCGAAGTATAAAACAACCCCTGTGGGTTGTTACAACCTTCTCTCCTTCCAGTTCACCCCACAAAGAGCTGCTCCAGCAGCAGGGAGACAGCAGCGTAAGGCAGGAGCAAGCAGCCAGGAGGAGGCTCCTTTGGTGTCCCCATCAAACATCTCCAGTTTGTGCCGTGCCTCGCTGGGACGGAGCTGAGAGCCTTTCGTTGAACCCCGCCACCTTCCCTCTCGCTTTCTCGGACACTAAAGAGGGGCCTGGCCTCAGCTCTTGTGCCACAACTTCCAGCAACCCGCCAGATGTTTGAAAAAACTATCATTAAAATCGGCTCGAAGCCATTAACAGCCCTTCGTCATAAAGCACCAGCACTGCGGCAATAAAACACAGGGGCGTCCCCTGTGCCGAGGAAGGCACGCTGGTCACATTAAAAATAAATCTTACTATATTAGAAATCAAGAGCAGGTTTGTGTTTTTTTTTTATTTTAGTAATATCTATAAATTAAAGCTAAATGATTTTTATCACCACAGTTCCCAGAGCCTCATGAAAAACCGCCACCCAGCCCTCCACCTATGTTGTATTTTCAATCCAGCAAGATCACAAATTACTCAGGATTAAAAAAAATAAAGAAAATAAAAATCTATGATCGGCCTGAAACTCTCCAGATGCCAATGCCCCGGGGGAGCAGCACGATGGGGCTGTGACCCTCCTGCCCTCCGGGATCCACTCTCTGGAGCCCCCCCCGGCATCCCTCGCATCCCCGAAAGCGAGATCCCCATCGCCTCCGGCCCCGTGGCCACACAATGGGGTCCCTTGTGCCTCCAACGCAGCAGACGCTTGGAGAGAAGGATTTTGGGGCTGGTTTTGGTTTCCGCATGGGGCAGGATGGGGGGTGAGTGGGTTTGGGAGCCAGGGAGGGTGACAGGGACACGTTGGTCCCCTGGTGCCCCTTTGCTCGTTGCCTTCCTATGCTGCCCCGCCATCGCAGCAAGCCGATGTCCATCTGCACCCGCTGGCGGGGGGGACAGACCCGATTTT
>NW_009193530.1:812-1013 GCF_000690835.1 Fulmarus glacialis | reverse complement strand
TGGCCGTGGCTGCCCATAAACCCCTGCCTTCCACAGGCGCACGGAGCGTGACGAATTGTGTCGCTGTGCTTATCTACACCGATCTCTTAATTACTTCGCCTCTAAGTACCCGGTCAATTATGCCAAGGTCTGAAGAGCCAAAGTCCCTGGGCAGGGACCGAGCTGCGGCAGCAGGACGAAAGCTGGGGCTGGGGTGCATCT
>NW_009193530.1:0-761 GCF_000690835.1 Fulmarus glacialis | reverse complement strand
CGTTAGGTGCTGAAAGTGTTGGCCATACAGCCGTCGCCAAGGCTTTCTATGGAGAGCCTCTCGCTGTGCACACCGAGTTAAAAATGCTGCTGAAAAGCTTTTTTGTTCGTGGCCAGTGCAACAGCAAAGCTGGGCTGACCCGAAGGGTGCCCATCCCGGAGATCCTCTCTCCTAAGCCCAGAACATGACTCGTCTCACCCCAAAGCAGACAACCCACGGAGGTATTTATAAAATCCAGGGTCGTTTGCCTTGTTTCTCCCCCCTGACCCTACGGGCAGCCCAGGAGATGCTCGGGGACATCGGCCCCAGGGTGAGCTCTCCCCAGATCTCATAGGGGTTTGGTAGAAAGAGCTTGGCGCAGGACATGGAAATGGGCCTGACATTGTGTTGACTTCTTCTTGGCTGTCTTATATTTGCCTATCCCGTAATAACAGAGACCACAACCCAACCCAGCCCCTTCCTAGTTTTAGCCCCTGCAGATGCCGAAAGCTGAGAAGGAGCCCCCGAAGATGGTTTGGAGAGATGTTACACCCTCCGAGCCCTGCGCTGATTTAAACACTGCCCGAGCCGGGGAGGAATTGCACCTTTTGGCTCCGTGCCTCAGTTTCCCCATCCCCATGCAACGATAGCTGCCTCCCCTTCTGCACAAAATGATGGGGGCTACCCCCTCCCTTGCAGGGCTCAAAGCCGGGAACCGAAATACCCCTGGGAGGGAATCGATCCCTGCATGAGGGATGCCGTGCCCCGGGGCTCCCGTGGCC
>NW_009193529.1:0-27848 GCF_000690835.1 Fulmarus glacialis | reverse complement strand
TTCTATGATTCTATGATTCTATGACTCGCTCGATGGGTTTGGCTAGCTTACTGCGGAGCTACGTATCTTCAAACGAGAAGGAGCATTTATCCTCAGGGTCTGATCTAGAGCCACTGGAAAGCACTAGGACCCTTTTAACTGATTACACAGAGCTGGGAATAGACCCCTACTGACTGCTGCAAAAATTTAGACCTTCTTTTTCATGTTGATGTTGAGTAGAGACAGAGAAGATGCAGACATAGATAAATGGGGCATAAGAGATATTTTCCTAGTATAGATTGGAACTCCACTCTCTCTTCTTAATTTATCAGTGGTGTGTTTCGAACACCGGCTTTTGCTAAAGAGATATTTCACTATTAAGTTGTAAGGGGAAACATAGCATTGAATGGCCATCAAAGTTAAAGGGAGTTTTGCCCTAGGTGTCAAAAGAAGGTCAGAGCCCCAAAATAGGCTTGTTACAACTACAAATAGAAACTGGTGGCAGTTGCTTTCAGCTCGTGTTGGTAAAACGGTGATTTCTCTCCCACTTCTCTGGATTTTGTTTTTAGCAATGAGGCTATAACGCTGTAACTTTGCAGCCTCGTTGAACACGCAGTTTAATTCATTAATGTTTATAAAGTGCTTTAAGATCTGCAGCTGGATAAGCGCTAAGTAGTCTTATTGCTGTAATACAGATGAATTTGCTTATCTCTCATGTAAATCGGCTTAAAACATTACCCTGAAATTAACAGCTCTGGGGTTAACAATAGGCTCAACCACACACTAAACTGCAGCACTTATCATATCACAACATTACCCTTATTAATTACACGCCCTGCTGTGGTTTTTGGACGGAAATCAGCTACACTTCAGATATGGGCAGCCGGACAGCGCTGGGAGGAAAGCGTTTGTAACTGCACGACACATATGTTAATCATGAAATTAAACAGATGGCCCAGTCACTCATCAGTGAAAGTCCACCAGGGGCTGTAAGAAAGAAGGAGATTTCCTATGTAACATAACAATTTGGACATCAGAAGGTTTCAAGTTACAAGATTTTTCTTTATCCTCCACCTGAAACTTTTAAGGGGTAACGTCAGGGAATTTCATCCGGACTTCAGATACTAATCTAGTTTTACGCTGTTTTGATCTGTCTGTTGAGAGCTGGCAGCCAGCTCCTCCGACTCCACGTAAGCGTACACCGTGCAGCAGACGGACCGGCCCTTTGCAGCCACCGAGATGTGTCTGGAGCTTGCAAATCCCCCCTGTCTCCAGAAACCCTTGCACGCAATGAGCTCGTAAAAGAGCTAGACCCAGCACTCACTGCATCTTGTGCCGGCAGGACGGGTTTAGGGGCTGAGATGCAGGGGAGCGGGAGCAAGTATTCACTTGTTGCTCATCCGCGCATCTCCGCTGAAGCCACGAGTGTCAGGTCTAACATTAAACCTGGTTTCAGGCCAGTGTAACCGCCAAGCTCACATCAAACTCACTCTGCAAGTTTTGCTTTCTCTAGGCAGCATGCACAATACCTACTGCAGTATTGCCTGGCGTAAAACCGTAAAAATGGGATAATGGGCCCAATTAAGATTAAAAGTCAATTTATGTCTGAATTCTGCATCCTTCTTCACTTATAGACATGAAAGGGATGATTATCGATATTTTTAAATGCATTTCTGGCAATGGTTAGCAGTGCTAACCAAAGTCAGGGCTCTGATGCACACATGCACGGTAGAGACAGCTTGTACACAGAATTATTTACAATCTAAGAGGACACCAAAGAAAGACTAGATGAAGGGAAGAAAGGGTTATTACCCTCAGAGCACCTAAAGCCAAACTTTCGGTGGTATTTAAATGCCTACTGGTGTTTTCAAAACTTGACATTTAATTCCCTTTGAAAACCTGTTCCAGATTTACAGAAGTGGTCAGCTCTCCCAACCGGAGATACATTTTCAAAAGAGCTCAGATCCTCATTAGACAACGGGCGGATTTTCAGAAATGCCCAGCGTGGGGATTTGAGATGTTTTGGAAAAATAGGAATAAGAAACAAAACATGCACTGAGAGTATGGAAAACCAGGTTTACATGGCCTCTATCAGTTGCAGCTTGAGATTGTATGTTTGGACTTGTTTGGACTTAATTAAAAGCCTTTCTATGAAGAAACTATTCATTTTAACTTTACTTAAGCAAGTATCTACAATCTTCCTCTTCTGCAGCACAGAAAACCATGGATAGCCTTTTCTTCCTATCACACCGAATTTCCTACACGGAACAGTTTGGGGAAATGAGAGAATTTTTCTCTCTCCATTTAATAATTACAGAAAGGGGATTCTTATTTTATTACATTTTATTCCCAGGTCATCTTAATTTTTTCAGTTTCTTTCTGAATCCTGAAGCTTTTCATTTATCTATTTTCCTTTTAGAATTGACTGAGATGTAATGGAAGCCTTAGAGTTTCTATTTCAAAAATATCAATGAGTATGAAAAAAGTGCTCATTTTACTTATGTGCAATAAAATGATTTCACAATGAGCCCAAATTAGAGAGCAGCTCAGGAAAACAGAGCTGGGAAATGCAGAAAAAGACATCTGTGTGAACTTCTTTCACACACCCACTAAAGGCACAATATTGATTTGAATTTTTGCCATTTTTCTTTCAAGTGGAAATTCTGGGTCTGCTATTGAAACATAACCTACCTATTCTTTCACCAAGAAAAGACCACATAGTGGATTTGCCCAGTCATAATCAGCTCAAAAACCATCATTGCCAGATCAATATCTTGTATTGGGCTCTCTGGGTCCTATGCAGGTGCCCCAGTAGGTGGCCCAAGGTTTCAGATTGGGGTCCCATGGACCATGAAAACCCAGGGGAGAACATTTCACCTTTCTTAAAGCTTGATCTCTGCAGAGCCTCGAGCTTCACTGGGCACTGTTGTGAGCTCTGCTAGATAGAGCTAGGTAGAGCTCACAACCTCAGCAGGGAAATTAGGGGGTGGTGTGTCCATCACCAGTCATGTTTAACAGAGCTCCTGGCAAGTGCAAGGCCTCAGGGCCACGTCAGTGCTCAGCATCTGGCACCGGCTGCACGCAGGGTGGTGGTACCCCATGTAGAGCGATGAAAGACGAGCCGAAGCTTGGTGAACTTGGTCATGCATGATGCACCTTGTACTTGTCCTAGGTACCTGGGAAACACCCCGAAAGCCACGTAGAGTTCTCTCTATGACTGGGACAAAGCTGTGTGTGTCCACATTCAAATATCTGGAGGGGGACCCTGAAGCCCCACCGCCTGCTCAGTTGACTAGCTGGGTGTATTAGGATGGAATGCACTTAATGTTTCGCACTGGTTTTGAAGCGGGGGAGGTCAGGGATTGTTCCTCATATGCAGAGTCATATCAGTTTCTGGATCCAGCTTAACCTGTCAGGGGAATGAAGGATCTCTCTGGTGTCTCGCCAAGGCAGTGAGGCACAGGACAGGATCACAGAAGCATCATCATACAAAGCCCAATTACAATTGTCCAGGAGAAAAGCCCACCAATCCATCAACCATTGTCACCTTGTAGGCGTGGGAACGCACAGCCATGACCAGTGCAGGCACCCTGCAAACACACAGCGTATGTTTGGCTATGGCTATGGGTGTCTCCGCTGCCCCATAGCCAGAGAGTCCAGAGCCTGTGGACAGGCTTTGCTTTGAGGGCCCATCACCTTTTGGCAGTAATATACTACAGATGGAGAGCAGAAAGACCTTCCTAATGCATAAAGAGAAATCAGATGCTCAACCCAAATTTTTCTCTGAGAGGATTTGTGCCGTAAGAAATCTCCCCTCTTCAGTTATACCAACACATAACTGCCAGCAGAGAGGGAATAACAACGGGGCATTGAATGAATGACACTGCAGTTCTTGTTAAACACTTTATTTTCTTCTTCTCCTTTCCCTCTCCTTCTCCATTTTTTAGTTTGTAACTCCAAAAGGTGTTGGAACAGGGGCTTCCTGATGTTGTCACATTGCAAAGGATCAGTTAAGATGTTCTCACAAGGTCCCCTCAACTCCTTTAACCTCCAGTTCTGTGATATGATTCGATTTCCTGGGGATTAACGACCAGGTGGGGTTAATGGTGCTCAGCTATAAAGTGAGCCGTCAGCTCCTCCCAGATGGTCAGTGTTTATCCCTGTGTGTCAGTGGTGAGTGCTGCCCTCTGGGTTTAAGAACTCTGAAAAAGCCATCACGTTTTTCCATAACCATCTCGGCACACATGCTTCCCCAGAAAAGGTCTAGGAACAAAGCCCAGAAGTAATCACCCAGCTTTGGGGGACAAACACTCCTGCGTATGGTGCCTTTAAGTTTTGCCCTGCTAGGCAAGCTGTTAATCAAAAGCCAAAGTGCTCTAGTCATGGGCACCTTGCAAATAATTTCTCGTTGATTAGAGAGGTCTTCAGACACTGCTTATTCCTGGGACGTGCTGAGGCAGCAGGTATCAGGTGGTCCTTTGTCAGCACAGAGAACTCTACCCGGCTTCTCACAATCTGCTGAAGGCAAGACTTGGCTTTCTCTGCCTGCATGACAGCTGCCGTGACCTTCCCATCAGCACAGCCTGGTGCCAGGGTACCAGCGGAGGAGTTTTGAAATGCCTGTGCCTGCAGCTCGGTCACTGGGTGGGGACACAGGGGGTTGTTCTGGCAGAACTGGGATGCTGGGATGGGGCACGTGGACAAAATGCCCAGGAAGCAGCAAGGATCCCATGACACAGGGGAAGACAACACACCCCAGTGGTCCTCATCAGTCCAACCTGGAGAGAAACTTCACTAGATCTAGCATCAGCCTGCCCTGGAGCAAAACAGAAGATTTACTGTGCCCAGCCCCATTATTTATCAGGGTCCAGGGTGCTGTCCACACCCTGGGCAGCTGTGTGCCCCTGTTGTCCATGCCCAACTCCAGCCCTGCAAAGTGCACCCGCCAGTGCTGAAAGATTTTCCATCATCCCACCCACCTCCTGCTCTGGGAGCTGGTCCCAGCAGGAGAGAGGAGCTGAGCTGGGAAGGGGTTTTCTTGCAGTTTTCTTGCAGTGATAGCAGGGCAGGGAAACCAAAGCAAAGCCCGTGCCAGCCCCCACAGGCACAATTTCTGATCTTCATGAAATCGTCAACCCTCTGTCCTGGGAATACAGACTCAGATAAACTGCCCAGAGGACCTCTTGTGCAAACAGCAGGGAGGGGGGGAATTTCTTTCCCTCAGTGGGCAAATTATGAACTTAATGAGAAAGATTATTTACCTAAAGGGCTTTAGCCAGTTCAGACCTTGGTATCTGGAGGATTTGGGCCATGAAGCCCCATCGCCCTGCATCCAGGCGGGGGGCACGGGCAGAGGCACCCCCCACCAGCTACCATGGCTCCTGCAAGGCAGGACAGCTGCGAATAAATGTGCAACTCATAAAGCTGAAGGGGCTCTGCAAACTATTAGGTAATTAAGCAAAGTGAGGGCTTGGAGCGCCCGGCTGCTGCTTCCAGCCCATGGCTGTGCTCTCTTTAGAGTCTGATTGGATAAAGGATTTTTATTAACTTCATATTTTTGCTTCTAATTTTCCTCTCTTTGCCTTTCATATTGCAGGCCCTGAGCTCCTCTGGTCTTGTGGTGATGTTTATTGGCACTGGCAGGTTGCAACACCCCTGCAGGCTTCCCACAGACAAACCCCAGAGTGCAGACCACGAACTGAAGCAAGTTCATACGCTGCCTTTGCTGTGAAATTACTCAGGCACTTCCCTCCCGGTTTTCCTCTCGCCCTCCCCACCTTCCCAGCTGGAGCCTCCTCCCCCCCGCTGTGCCTCTCCTTTTCCAGCAGAAGAGGCAGCAGGCCCAGAAAAGCAGCTGGTTTGCAGGGCATCGCCAAATTCATCTTTGCGCTGTTCCTTGAGGCTGTGGTTCGAGGTAGGAAACAAGCCCCAGCGGGCTGCAGCAGCCGCCACTTCTGCCTAGTGCAGGACAGACTCCAGACAAGGGGAGGGAAGGAGGGAGGGTGGCTTTGAAGCAGCAGCAAAAGGCTCGGGCATCTGCTTTTGGCTCCACCATAGACCCGCTTCATCTTCAAGGTCATGTAAGTCAACCCCGTCCAACCTGGACACCTGGGAACTTGCACTTTGACCCCTTAAATACATTCCTATTATCTTCGAAGTGGGTGCATAAGAGCTTAAAATTGCAAGGGTATATTTTTGGTGCCACAGTGCCAGTGTTTGGGCACCTACTGTCTGCTCCAGAGAGCTCCCCAACCTTTCTTTGCGGCAATGAGCACAGGGGATTCCCAAGCACCTTTCTGGAAGCTTTCCACAGCTTGCAGAAGTTGTGCCCTGGGATTTATTTAACCTCCTGCAGTTGCTGGTTGTGCCCCATCGAACAACGGACTCTGGTTTGCGAGCAGGCTGGATCGGCTAAATTGGCTTATTCTTTGCGATGCTCACAGGCACATCTGTTAGCAACAGCTGGCTGCGAGCCCAGCCTCCCTTTTTTTTAATATCACTTTGGGGTTTTACTGATAGTGTCTCTGGACAGTAGGAGGCAAAGAAAGAAGTGGCAAACCCCCAGAGTGCCACCAGTGAATCCAAATAAAAGGCGAACGGGAAAGCGCCTGTTTGACTAGCAGCGGTGCCCGGTTTTGGTGGCCCTCCAGCTGCTTGTTATAATAGCAGGGGAGTGGCTGGGTCACTTGATGATTTATTTCAACCCCTTGTCCCGGTTGGAAGAAAGCATAAAAGATGCTTTGTTTCCATGAACAGGAGATGGGGAGTGCTCCGGCCTCCAAATCTCCCGCTTGCCAACGGAGCTTGATGCACTCCCCCATGTGGGATCCATTTGAGTCTGAAAACTTGACAAGAAATGTCATAGCAACCCCAGGATGTTCCCCCATCCAGCACAGCAGCGGCAGCTTATTTGTTCAGTGCTCAGCTGCTGTGCACAATCAATGCAACATGTAGCGTGCAACGGGGGTTTAAAGACGTATGGGTAATCTCTGGCTGTGTCGAAAAGATGGTCTGTCCACAGGGAGTGCTTTTTGAGCCACACTCAGCATTGTTTAAGCTTCTAGGCATCTCGCCTGGCTCTACAAGCCCTCGTCCCTCCCAAGCACTTGTAAAACTTTCGAGTCGAGCCATTTCCACCCTTTTGGGGCTGCTGCCGTATTCAGTGTGGATGCCCTAACCCAGACTCAGCAGCCTTTTTAGGTTCCTACCTTCTTAACGAACTGGATTTAGGACCAAAAGGTGATGTTGGAGCTGGGCCGACACATCTATGATTATCTGCTGATTTATTATTTTTTAAAGTCCCTACTCTTTATGGCTGCAAATAGAAGCGGAGGAGCACAGCAGGACATAACCAATGCCTTTCCCAGTTTGTCAGCAGCCTGGGGTAGTAGTCTTTTTAGGTTCCTACCTTCTTAACGAACTGGATTTAGGACCAAAAGGTGATGTTGGAGCTGGGCCGACACATCTATGATTATCTGCTGATTTATTATTTTTTAAAGTCCCTACTCTTTATGGCTGCAAATAGAAGCGGAGGAGCACAGCAGGACATAACCAATGCCTTTCCCAGTTTGTCAGCAGCCTGGGGTAGTAGTTCAGAGGCGGGTGCCTTCACCAAAATCTGCCGCTGCCCCGAGGGGAAGCAGACAGGTTCATCTTTGGAGGAGGGCTTCTACAGGGCCCCTTTCCACATGTGAGGGGCACCTGTGCTGCAGCACTGGCACTTCTCAGAGCAGTCATGTGGTGGGTAAGCCTACGTAGTTGTCATAAACGTAGTTAAAAGGAGTTTGTCCATATGTAGGGCATCTGCCAGGAGAAATCCCAAGTGTTCAGGGGTCTGTTAAGGACCCCTGCACTGGTAGCAGTCTCTTTTATTTTAAATAAATGAGTCTAAATAATTTAAATAATTTTAAAGGCACCAGCTTTAATGGAAACGGATGAGACCTGTGTATCAGGATCCGTCTGACTTGGGTTCTGCTTCCAGTGTCACTGCTATGGTCTGAAGAGCCACGGGGTGTGGTGTGAGATGACTCTGAAATCTGAGATTACCCCAAGGAAGTAATACATCAATATTTAAAAACATTTCTACACAGTCCTTTGCGATCTCTGAATGATACTGTTCTCCCTGATCTGCAAATTACTTCATGGGGGCATTTTCTGCAATTCCTGAGGCTACCTGGCACTATTACCCATATTTTACAACTGGAAAAGCCCAGACAGGTCAAAAGGCCTGCCCAAGTCATGTAGATGAAGAGTTCAGAATTGAATTTCAGTTTCTGGACTTAGGTGGAAGCCAGAAAATAAATAAATAAATATCTATTGAAAGACTCAGTGATGTGATTAGCTGCATTTTTTTCCTCTGTCTTCATCCACTTGTCTCTGCTAACTGAAAGTCACTGCAATGAGATGTTTCTCTTATCTGCTGGAAGAAGCTTTTCTCCTGGCAAAAGAGAAAAGGCCTTTTCATGTCACATGGCAGCCCCTAAGGTAATACTCAAGAGAATAATTTGGAGAGCAAAAAGCTCTGCTCAGAAATGACTCAGTCCATGCTGCTTAAGCTGACACTGAGCTTCAGTGGCTTAACTTCGCCTTGTGCTCATTTGTCTTGGGATGTCATTTATCAGCCTGGCCTGAGCCCAGAGACATCTGAATCCTTCCTCCATCCTCAGTTGCAGGACAGCACCAGACACCGATGGGAAGGACCACCCAAAAGGATCTCAGCCTTTCAGGATTTTGCTTTCTAGTGGGAAAGGAGCAGCTGTATTTCCATAGTTTCAGGATCACCAGCCATGACAGATGGTCCCAGCACCTCTGGCATCTCAAAGGGGCAACACTCCTCAACGTGACTTCCTGAGTTGCCATTTGTTTCTTCTCTGCTGACCTCCTTCTTGGTCACAAACTCTGCCACTGTCACTGAGGCTCTTCACCCAAGCAGTGATTTTTCTTGCCTAGACTCTAGCCATATCCTTGTTGGTTTTGGCACTCACTATGCCTGGAGACGGCCAAGCCCAAGCTCCAGCTGACCTCACCATGCCCATCTAGGTCAACCTGCAGCTCCCTTCTCCATGGATATTTCCACCTCTGAGAAACTGCCTACCACCATCTGCCTAGTAATGACTCAAGGGAGCTTTAACGACAAAGAAAAAATCCCAACTTTTAAACCTCCTTTTTATTTTTGCTGTTTCCTTTAGCGCTTGTGTGTTCTTAAACTACCAGCTCTTGCAGGCCAAGGATGCTGTGTGGCTGCCTGGAAAGTGCTTACCTCTCTGGAAGCACTGCCATTAACAACTAATAAATGTCATGATAAACTCCATAATCACTGATTGTTGCATCCAGACCTGAAAGCTCCCTGGATTGCTTTACCTTTAAGCAAAACCACCACCTCACTGGATTGACACATTTTTTTCGGGCCAGAAGGCACTATTAGATTTTGTAACTCAACCTCAAGGGACAGATTGCAGGCAGAGAACATCTAATATCCACAACAGACTTGCTGGAAAGCGGCTGAGTGCAGGGCTCGAGCGCGGGTACAACCGTCCCAATGTGTTACTGTGAGCTGCCCACGTTCAGCCAGGAGCTGATCACCATCGTAAGGTGACCTGGTAATCCCGGTCACCTGCTGGTCCAATTAAATCATGGACATCTGCAAAATATAAACCAAGAGACTCCCCGTGTCCTTGCGGCGCGCGAGTTGTATTTTATAATGATTCCAAAACAGTTCTAAGTGAAAATAAGCCACCCTGCATAAGAGCTAACGCAGGCAGGGTGCAGAGCTGAAAAAGAACTGGAAAAAATTAACTTCTGGTATATATTTCCTACGGTTCCTTTCAGTTAACTCACTGCAATGCTTAAAATACTTCCTTGCCATATGAATCTGCTGCGGTATATTTAACACATTACCGGTATAAAATGATTCAAGTGCGAGCTTCTTTTATCAGCGAAGTCCAAACTACTTTCCTCCCTCTAAACCAGCCATGGAGCTAAACCAAAACCACGGGTCTGATCACTCCCTGAACATTTGGGCAAGTTTGGATCTTCAATCTAGCATCATGTACACTCCTAATTTGTTAATAGGTCCACACCTAAGTCCCAAATCCAAATGTTGTTGGATTTGGAGGTTGTTCCTTATAACAAAAGTGATCCAAAACTCCATTTCTAGGAGACTTAGGCTTTGAGGAAGTTTGGTTCTGACAAAAAGCAACCACTCGTGACCTTTCTCTAAACAAAACAGAAAGGAGAAACTGGAATTTTACCCCTCTAGTGTTTGGACAGAAGATTTCCTTTTGTTCCAAAATTCTCCTGGCAAATACCACGGTTCGGGGCAAAACAGTGAAATTTTACAGGGTGAGGAAATTATAAGTGTCTTTGAGGATTTGTCCTAAAGGGATTTGGGATTTTTTTTTGGTTAAGGAAATTATACCAGGTCTTTTTTTCTTGCATGTACAACCATTTCTCTACTAGTTTTGATATCAGGGTTAGTGAGAACCAATGGATAGAGATGAGCAGTCACAGGACAGTTTGCTCTTTGCCTCGGTCTCCTTAAGAACAACTAGTTCCTTGGACAGACCTCGCTGATGGCATCTGCTGTCACGTCGCCAGAGTGGTCCGCACCAGGCTGCCGGGTCTCTCCCAGGCTGCTCTCAGGGATGGTGCAGGAACAGGCACACTCCTGGGACCACTTCCAACAGATGGCTGGATGCGGTCACCCTGTTTTAGAGGCTAACAGAGTTGAATAGCGTGAATGTAACCAGACTGTTAGACTCCAAGCCAAAGAGTGACTCCTGGCGATGTTTGTTTTATTAATATGGATGTAGCCATTGAGGTCAGTGAGGCAAACTGGAGAGACAGACACATTTAAGTACTCTGAGAGATGAAGGCTGAAAGAAGATAAGAGTCTGGTCTGTAAATCCTCTGCTTTTTCACTAAATGGGAATAACACAGGCAGCAGCACTTAATGCTATGTCACTAACCCAAAATCACAAATCTGAGCAAGATGTCGAGCCCTCCCTCTCAGAGCTTCCCAGACCCAGTCATTAGCTCTTCTTGCCAACGCTGTCAATAAGACTCATCTGATGCTGTGGAAACCCCTAAACTCTGAAGTGGACCAAGTCAAACACATGCCACAGAGTCTGCCCTGTCATAGTAGTCACCGACAATAATTTTAAGATCCTATCCTCTGTCTTGTTGTGCCCTGTCACGAATGTTTTCCCAGCAGAACGATCAAAGAGGAAACCCTAAGACCACCCTGTCCTTTAAGTGCTCTTCAGAGCGCGACATGGTCTGAATGACCCCATGCCCCAAATACCATTGGTCTTCCAGCATGCGTCGCAGAAGGCAGTACACAGAGACGGCATCACTGCACATTGAAATCACATTTCTGAGTCTCTTCACAGCTTCCTGGTCTGACCTTCTACACCCCAGACGAATGCCACGCCAGACTCTCGCCACTCATGGGACCACTACCAAAGTCAGATTGCTTCACCATCAAAACAATGCCTGGAGAGTCCATGTATGCCACTTGTGGGCTTGTCTCCTTACCCCTTTTCAACGCCCTTGCTCCACCTGTTCCCACACAACCAGGTGAACTTGTTTGGGAAAGTTTTGCTTGGGTCCTTTCACACTCTGTCACCCCGATTCTCCTGTACCACAGCAGGGGAGACAGAGGGAAGCTACTCAGTCTGGAGTATTATCTTAAATTGCTAATGAAGGGCAGTTTGCACTAACTCACCAAACTGAGATGCCTGAGGAGGAGGCCAGGCAGCTGAGAGAGCAATATTTTAAACCTCCTTGCACAACTCCCCAGAATAGCCTTGTAAGAATCCCAAGTCTTTGAGTTTAAGCTCACAGAAACTACTCGACATCAGAAGACCTTCTGCATGTGGTTGCTGTGCTCTGACTTGGGTTTCCAAGAGGTTCCACAGAAGCTCTAAAGAGCAGCTTTTTTCCATGGCAGTTTATTTTTGTGCATCTATTTCACAGAAAGTACACACTCCTACAAGCAACCTAGCTTGTGCTTGGAAATCATGATTTTGTAGACATTCTGGCTGCAAGCCTATGGGAGATATGTGCACCTACAGCCCATTGGGAGAGGCTGCTCAGCTGCTTGGTGGTGGATCAGGCTCTCTTTGGATGCTCTGGGCTGAAGCCAGACCTCAGGTGGATACCCTGACTCAGTTTCAGAGCTCCTTCTCATCTGTTCCATCTCAGATCTGCATTACTCAGGAGGAAGAAGCACAAACAGAGGAGACTTTAAAAACAATCCTGAGTAAGACAGCACATCTGTGTTTCAGGTTCCTCAGCGTGCTCCTTGGTGGCAAATTCCTCTGTGTGTACAAAATGCCACCAGACTCCCCAGGGCCCGTACAAACAGAGGCATCTCAATACATGAAGGTCACCAAGGCGTTGCTGCCAATATTTTTTGTTGGGTTTTTTTGTTGTTCCTTTTTTTTCACTCCAAGTTTCTCTCTTGTTTTAGACCGCTTTCATCTCCCTCTGTCTCTTGAGCACTGTCTCATTGTGCATCTGTTTTCTCTTTGCATGTTCTCCCTTCCCCCTATGTTTACTTTTGTAAGCAGACTGTTGTTTTTATTCAATTCCCCTTGGTTTTCTTTGGGTTTTTCAGTTCTTCTAATCTTCTCTGCAGCTCTCCCATTCTCTCCACTTACCTTCCATCCTGGAGTGCCTCTGGGGCCCTGTTTCCAATTAGGTCTGTTTTGTCTTGTTTACTGGACTTTTCCTCTCCCCAGTGTTGCACAGCAGCTACCTTTCTTTTCTTCTTTTTCTTTTATTTTTTTTCCTTGCTGGTCAGAAGCCAGGAAGCTACTTCTTCTTCACTGCTGTTGGTTTTATTCATTTACGTATTTTCTTTCCCCAAGAAATAGAGTGGATAGCAGTTTAAAAATATTTACACTCTAATTGTGGCAACTGCTGAGGAAATTACTTTCATGCATATTAAATTGTAGTAAAAAAGTCCATCTTAATATCCTCTCTTTTTCTTTTTTACCTCAAAGAACCTCATCAAATATAGACCCAATCCTACTTGCTACCAAATTTCCTTACGGAAAGACCCACAGACCCTAGTCACTGAGCACCCAGGTCCTCATCAAGCCTTCCTAAAGACTGCCACTGAGAAGTCAGAAGCACCCTTCTGAGCCGACAGAAAATAACACAAATTTCCAGCGCAACCTCTTGCTTAGGTCTCCTGCAAGATTTGCCAAAGCCAAACCACCTCCAAGAAGCATTCAGATAGTAGCAAACCTGCCTTTCCTGGCAGGAAAATGATCTGAGGAGAGAACTTCTCACTGGATCTGGATCATATTCAGTGTTACCTTGTCCTGGGTAGTACAGCAGGGAAAAGTTAGCATCACAAGAGAAGGCAAATTTTTTTAACAAGAAAAAAAGCTTACAGAGCAACATGGGTTTCATCTGCTCATTTCCTTTTCTTTTTTTTTTTTTTTTTTTTTTTTAAGAAAAAGGCAATAAAATAGAAGTTAGCTTCTGTACTTGGCAGTCTTCTGTCCCCTCAAAGCTTAAGGGCTCTTTTCCACCTCTGGGGGGAAAAGTGGGGCTGAACAAGATGTGTATGGGTAGCAAAATAAGATTCTACAGTAATAAAATTTGTGGGGAAAATTATCCACCAGCTTTGAGAATTCCAGCAGTGCTCAAAGCCATAAATGTTTGGCACCACAAGGCATTCAAGAAATCTGAACGAGTGATGTTAGGTTTGGTTCTCTGAAAGCTTTCCTTCTCACTCCCCTTTGTTATGTTTTTTTCATACTTGATTCTTATGAGCAGAAGTGGTTAACTCAGGAGTTTATGAAACAAGAAACTTGGCTTCCATTCCTGGCTCTTGCATTCACTTTCTGCCTACTCTTGGAAAAGTCATTTAAAACTAGATCTCTAAGCAGACTCAGGTTGTTCCACATATCAAGCACTCAGGATCTCTGTAAGCAGATTAGATGAGTGAATAGGATTACCCAAAGCCAGAAAGCAGACCTTAAAAACACCTGGAGCAACCTGTAGAAAATAGGAAGATGGGCCTGCTGGACCATCTACATACCTGGTCCTTCATGAAGGAAGACATGGCTATCTGGGAGTCTCTAGCCGGGATTTTTCAGCTCTGAATCTTTTCCTAGGTTAGGTACCCAAGTCATATTAGCCCAATTTTATGGAAACCTGCAGGAAGATGCATTGTTCTTTGACAGTGAAAGAGGAAAGTGGGGAGTTATCTTCTCAGATATCCACTACACTTGTTTGAGGCAGGAGCTTTAATCCACATCTTGACTTCTGAGGTAGTTTTTTGGGCATCTTCTTAGCGGGATAGGCAAACTAGCAAGAAACCAGTCAAGTTCAGTCACTGGACTGTGGGATACGATGGGACACACATGGCAACATCAGAAAGTTTCATTACCACCTCTGGCTGGTGCAAAGCCGAGTGAAATAATTGTGCTCAAAGAACAACATGTCCTGAAGCAGGTCCTAGAGGAAGGACCATGGAGCAAACAGGCAATCTGAGAGCTCTGCTTTGCCTCTGATGTGACACAGGGATCTGAGCGGGGTGACAGTTTCAAGGCTGGTGTAATTTCTCTGGTGGAGACTTAAGGCCCATGGGGCTTTGCCAGCAATAATGTGAATGTGCATAGCCCTCAGCCACAGGAATTTGAAGGATCCCTGTAAAATACCATGTTAAAAGTAGCACTTAGGTCCATCTGCAGCTTTAGCTCAGAAGCCCGGTTCTGTGATCTGCCTGCACCCATGAGTGCTGGGTTTCTTTATGAAAGATGTGAATATTCATGCAATCCAGTTGTGTTGAGGAGGTGAGCTGGAGTCAGCCAGTTGTGTAGCGTGTGTGTTTAAATATTTCATTAGAGGCATGTTTTGGAAAGCCAAAAAAGAACTGCACAATTTTAATAAATAATCCTATCAAATGTTTATGATGCCAAAGCCATAATATAAATCAATATGTTTAGATTTGAGTATGATAAATATACCTTAAAACAAATGGTTTGAAAATAATTTCCTTATTCCCTTACCTGCCAATTTTTCTGTTCAAAGGCCTTTGTTTCTCCAGCTACTCCTGATAAAATCACAGCCACCTGAAACAGCTCTTGGAGCAAACCTCAAAAGCAATCCAAAAGTCATGAATCATGTAGACCCGCATGCACAATGAGAATGGGACCTTCTAAAACCACTGACTAGTAAAAACCATTATTGTTTATAACAAGTTAGGGAACAGGGACATGCATGTAGCCCACAGGTTGGATGACGAGCACAAATCTTGGCCACAAGCTGTGCACAAGTGTGTTCATTCTGCTCAATCCCCTACAATGTGACGAGGAGAGAAAGAATGGAAGAAGCAAGTGTTTTCCAGTGGTCAGTAAAACAATTAAAGTCTTTGATCAAAATAAAATGGTGCTTTACCTCAACAGTAAGCACTAGGCATGGGGCTTGGTGTTTGCTTTACCACTTTCTTAGATGCTTGGCTTTTGTTTCTGCGTACAGAATCATGGCTACTTGGCATCCACAGCCAAAACTGCCCCCAAGGTCAACCCTGGCTGCGCTTGCAGCTACCTAGAGCCCTCTGGGCAGCAGTGGGGAACCAGGAGAAGACACCAACTGCAGACCTCCATTTTGTGAGGAAACCTTCTATAATTGCATTTTTGGAGTCCACACCCCAATCCTGTCACACAATGTCAATGATAGGGTTTCTTCCAGTCATTCTTGTCATATGGTCTTTGATTGCTTCGACCAGAGAGCTGTTCCTTCTTGTCTGAAAGCAGCCATCCCACTGCTAGACTAGAGTGACTCCTACTTTTCCAGGATAAGAAGCAGATGAGGCCTACGTCCTAAAGCTACGATGGCTTTTTTTTTGTTTTAAAAACATCCGAAAGACAGATATTTTGCTCACTGTATATTTTAGCTACTGGCAAATGTTTCTAGCTATGCTAGAGAGCTGATTATATCCCTCCCAAGCTTCCACTTTGGATGAAAAAAGTCTTAGTAACAGTTGCTAGCAAAAACATTCTGGAATGGATTTGTTGATAGAAGATGACTGCTGTGCTTTCAGAAGGAAAATTAAACTGAAGAACAAGTATATTTAAGCATAATTGCTTTAAAAACAGAACACATGCTATATTATAATCTGTAGTTCACTGGAAAATGGAATAATCCAGAAGGCTGAATTCAGTACAGTGCACTAGAAGAGTTATGTTAATTTGCAATGAGTCCTGCTTGCAGCTTTCTATCAGACCGTGTGTAAAATGCCTCAGTGCCACTGGAGATCAACTCAGCTTGCATTCTGGTAGGACAGTGCAGTAAGCTTCAGATGCAATTTTCAGGAAGGTCATTTTGCAGATCAAGATAATCTTACCGAAAACTGTTTTTTAAACAGGATCCAATTCCCTCTGGTGTCTGGGTAACCCCAATGGGACTGAGCTACGGGATCCATCTGTCCTCCAGACTCGCTGCGTAATGACCTTGTCTCTGGTTTTACGTAGCATCTTCTCATTGGGCTCTGTTAACCATGACACACTATTAGCGTGTCGTAATAAATGCTAATAGTAATTCTTCCCTGGTGAAGTTTTTAGTTTCCATCTGATACAAGATCACCTTTGAGTCACTACCAATTCTCTTAAATTCTGAAACTCAGAAGGAGATGATACCAGCAGCTGATTTTCATTTTGGAAAACTGGAGCTTCCCCACTTTGTACATGAAATAGAGGCAGACTCAGACAAGTCCATTTGTCCAGCGGGCCTGAATCCTGAAGCTCTGAATAATGGCTCAGACAACCATAAGCCTAAATATTATTTCAAACCTCCAAATAATCATTGATTGCATAGCTCAGGAATTATTTATTTTGTCAAACAAATAAATAAATCATGTCAAACAACTCAGCAGTTTTTTGCTTGCGTTTTCTACTTACTTTTTTTACCCTTTCCTCTTAGTTTGTATTCTGCATCATATGCTTCTTGTGGAGAATGAAGCCACCTCACAGGAATGGACATTATAGCAACTCTTCAAATCAGTGCTGTTGTAGGTCAAAATGAGCACTTTCTAAACAGCAAAAACAGATGTAAGGCATGACAGCGACAGCAAATCCCATTATAGACCAGAGTGCTGGAGACGCCAGCAGGTAAATGGGCCTGTGTTGGTTAGACTTTGCCACACTGCAGCCTTACTGTGTTAGAAAGTAAGCTTTTTCAATGAAATGTCAAAAGACACCAAATTATGAGCAACACCAGCCTTCTTGTAGCTCCGAAGGAAGGAAATAATCCATCTCAAGATGCGTTGAGCCTGTTCCTGTATAATAATCTATGTCAAGTTTCTTTGGAGCTTGTAAACCAAGCAAGAATAATAAACAAGTGAAAGCTGAAAGGGGTTGGAAGGAGCCTGGTGTATATAACAGGAATTCAGCTTTGCTGCCACCAGGATTTCAGCAGGCCTTTCTATGGCAGCCTCACACTAGCCTCTTCTTAGTTCAGCGGGGTTTAATCAATTTTCCAAAACTCTTAAAGACCTGATTTTTGCAAGAAGTTTCGACACAACTTAGCACACACCACTCTGATCCCACAGAGAGCTGCATAATTTATTTTTTAGTTTTTTCCCATCCATGACAGCAATGGAGCAAATCAGTGCACCAGTTCTCTCAGGCACGTCTCTCACTGAAGTCCAGACTGCTCGCTGGAGAATGGGGGGGGCCAAGTTCTGCTTAGGGACAGTGTTGCTGAGTTGGCATTAGATGAGCTATGCTCCTCTGGGACCATGGTGGCTGGGGACAGCGCTGAGCCCTACCCTGGGGACATGTTTGCTTCACTGCTTTCCCCAGCGTTAGATGTAGATGTGAGCCATTATTCATATTGGCCGAAACTCCACCAGCATTTCGTACACACTTGGAGATGATTTATCTCCACGTAAGATGTTCATTGTGATTAGTAGCTATGTTCTGGTTGTCTGCTAAATGGTGTTCAAGGCAATAAGGAAATACAGGAGCTGAAATGCTTCGACATGCATTAACACAATAATTAAACCCTTTCAATACGAACCTGGGAAGCTGTATGGGCTGTACGTATTAACATCACATTAGAGTGCTAGGTAAACTGAGGCACAGAACAGTGACTTGGCTTGCTGGTGCCACTCAAGAGGTTGGACCTGCACCACAATCTCCTTTGCAGTTGATCATTGCTGCCTGGCCCTTCCCTATAGCAGGGAAGATACATATTGCCAGCAGTAAATATCCCAAGAGTGATGAGATTATTAGTGTCAGACGTCTCTTACGCACCCTGTGTATAGAACCACTGTCCAGTAAGACCAAGGATTATTTTGATAAGCAGTTGGTCTCAGGCAATATTAGTTTGTGGGAAAGATTCTTGGATGTAGCAAGTCTTCTCTACAAGGCTCATTAAATTGCATTTTGCTACATTTACTGCACGTGGCCTGTTTCCCTCATATGGATTGACTGTTTATGCTCATTTCTCAGCTGTGTTTATTGGTAAAGTTTCATAGCCTTAATCACAAATGCATAACAGCCCTAACCAATATAGAGCATCCACCATTTCTAATAACATATGGTCTGACCACTCGATAGTTTAGATGCCATGGTTCATTAATTCTCCACAGGAGTAATAAGCATTTGGTATTGTCTTATGTTTTAAGCCAATTTATTGTTTCAGAGGGATAAAAAAACGGACCTGCTATAATCTGAGTTTAAACAGTCCCTTGCTTAGTTTTTCCAGAGATGTGCTGCTCTGTGACAAAAAAATCAAAGCCACAGAACTTTTGTCTTGGTTAAATAAATGTCACTCCCAATTGATTGAAAACCTTCAGAGGCAAAACTCTAGTTCAAATTCATCTTCAAGGTCATTCTGATGTGCTACTTTCCCTCACCCTGTTTTGGAGAACACCCATCCTTAGCATGAGGACATGAGAAAAAAAGAATGGTAAATATAACAACAAGTAAATTTAGAACAAATTAGTTGCTGCACCACACCAAAAGCCTGCAAAACTCCCACTGTAGGAAATCAGAAAGTCAGAAGGGTTGAACCTGAACTCATGAGCCTCACCAGACTCCTAGGGATATGGAAGGAAGGTTTCTAATGAAGAAGAGCACAGCATTTTGCCTCAATTCTTTACGGTGTTAAAGCCCAGATAGTTTTATGGTTAATACCATAGTATATTAGCATTCTAATCAGGGTCCATCAAGGAATCAGTTGATTTTGGCAAGTTTGAGGAGGTACTATATGGCACAGCGATTATTGCATAGCCAACAAGGTGTAAGAGGGAGGATTATATCTTCCTCTGAAACTTGCACTGCCACCTGAGAAACTGAATACCCAACCTGGTCACCTGGCAGTGGGATTGGTGCAGTCATCGGCCAGGTTGTTCAGTACCTTGGACCATTTGACTGGTTCATTGTTGACTTTCTGCATTTGCTTCTCATCCTCCCAGGACACCTCCCACCATAAACCCAGCAGCATAGTCTCCTTTGCAAATGCTTTCATGTGGGGAAGTTGATTCAGTCACAGATCAAGAGGATGAGACCTTATGTGGGCTGTGGACCATGCTTTCAGGTCAGCCCACAAGATATGCAGGACTGCAGCCAACTTATCCTTAAAGAGAGAATACTCTTGTTTGGGTTTTCTAAATTAATTCCTGAAATGTAAGGTACCAACAGAAGTGTGGTGATGGAGAATGACATCTAGTGGCTCCAGCCCACTAAAGTCTTTAATTGACTCCAGTTTGTAGTGTTTCTGTGCTAGGTTTTGTTTGTTAAAATACCTACTTGTGCTACCACTGGTGGTAGCAGCGGTGAGAGCTCTAGTATTCAAACAAGTTACTCATAACCACCAGAATTTTTAGACCTGATGAGGATAAGGTTAGCTAGGAAGGGAGCTAAAGGGTGGTAGCAGGTTCATAATGATTCTCAGACCTTTGCTCTCCCCGGTGTAA
The DNA here is from genome assembly GCF_000690835.1 of Fulmarus glacialis. Taxonomy (NCBI): domain Eukaryota; kingdom Metazoa; phylum Chordata; class Aves; order Procellariiformes; family Procellariidae; genus Fulmarus; species Fulmarus glacialis. Next base: position 7,927 of record NW_009193529.1, on the reverse strand, counting down.
CTTGAATATTTCTTTCAAGTCATTCATAGGAATTGTTAGGGACAGGCAACGGCCAGGGCTGTTGACCATAGATCTCCCAGTTATGGAGGTATGTGATCTTTCCCATTACCTGTTTTCCTTTTTTTTTTTTTTTCTTAACTTGTGAGGAAAGAGCTAGTGAAATTGAAGACTATTTGCTCTTCAGCCTTCTACTGGCATTGTTGACCAGAATGAAAATCACCCAAATGACAGCAGATCAGAACTGAAAAGAATAAAAGGTGAGGAGAGTAAATTTTTACGTCAAAACCTGTTGTCCAGGCCTAATTGATACTCCTGAATAAGCCATTTCTCTGTCTTGACAACTGTTAACAGCTCTTGGCTGAAAGGCAACTTTGTTCACTTAATTTCTCTAAAGTTCTGTTCCATCTGGCCAGAAAAAGAGCTATTTTCTTCCCTTGAGAGGTGTGAATCAGATGAGATATTTGTGGCTGTGTCTACGCTGCAGGATTTGAGTGAGTGCCCTAGCCCCATCTGAACCCTTTATCTGCACAGGATCCATCATCAGAGCAAGACCCCAAATCCTCTCATGTCCCCTTTCATGTCGAGGTTGCACTAGAGAGGGAACCTGGGCACATGGCCAAAGGGCATGAGATACTGCATCCAAGCCCTGAGCCCATTGTGCCCCATTTCTCCCACTAAATGAGGTGGATGGGAATACCCCCTAGACATTGAAGGCCAACAGGCATGGTGTGACCTGCGTGTAGCATGACCTCTCAGTCTTCAGAACGGGATGGCTGGGTGCAACCTGCCTCAGTCTTTGGAACAGTGCAACTTGCCTGTTGGGCATGGTGCCTAAAAGGTCCTAATTCCCAAGCCATGCAGAAATACTATTTGGACAGTGTCAGTTGCCTTCAACCAAGACCATGGCAGGGTGAGTTCCAGTAGCGCAATGGCAGAGATGATTGCATTCCCAGGTGCTGTTTAACTGGCTGGTGCAGATGTATTCTTGGGGCACCAGGCTGTGCAGTCTGTGGTGGGGTACAGCCACCCTGCATTCTCCGTATTGCCCTGAGAATGAATAAAAATCAAAGCAAATCGCTTCTGTGGAAAATCCTACTTGGAGGAAAAGGAATTTTCCAAAAGTGATGAGTTTCTTTTTAGTGCATCATTTATAGGAGCTCTGCTGGAGATAAAGCAGAGGAGGCAATTTTCAGGGGATGTGTGCTCAGCACTTGGAAGTTGGATGCCTGTGAAATGGATCGGTTTTGGCCTCCATAAATTGAAACGCTCAAGATCACCCATGAAAACCCTAGCTACAGATGACAGATAACAAGGCATGCCTCTGAACTTTCTGCAGTTTTCAAATACAAAATGAATGGCTGGCCTAGTGATAACACAATTGCAGGGTAATGTGTAAGAGGCAAAAGAGGTATTCCACACAGAAAGGGAGGAAAAAAGAGGGGGAAACTATTATTATTTTCTAACAAAACACTAAAGCAAGTGAGAAAAGTTAAGGTTAAAGCTCTGAGAAAATAGTTTGATGCTACAAATCCTTACATGCATTGGCGTAACTGTATGGTAGTATCATTGTATCACTGTAGAACTTGATCCCCAAAGTGTGTGTTTCCAGATATTAATGTACTGTGATTGGCTTATGGTTCTTTTTTAACTGGTGTGTAGTGAAGCATAGTGTGGAAATGGTTACCTTTCTACCCTAAATCACTGATTTATGTCCACAGTTTTTACATGGTGGGGATATATTTTGAATCCCTGTAATATTTGACCCATCTTCTTGGCCAGTGAGAAAAAGTACATAATGTGTGTTGCTTGTTCACATAAACATTCAAGCCTTTAAAAATATCTCTCTGACCTTCTTCAACTCTGCCTCAATGATTTCCTGTGGCAGGGAATTCCTTAGGGTGATTATATGCTTTAAACAGAAGTATTTCCTTGCATCCATTTAAACTTTGTTGCCTGTGAAATCAACCCAGCAACCCCCTTTGGTTCTTGCTTTACGGGGTTGGATACAGAGAAACTTCCGGATGGTTTTTCTACAAACCAGTCATTATTTTGTATTCCAGCATTATTTATATATAAATATATATACAAAAAAGAAACACACAACAACAACCCACTTATGTAAACAGGAAAAATCTAAAAGCTTTTCCAGAATCTTTAGTCACTTACATGCAAGAAAGAAAATGACCTTGAAAAGTTAGTTGCACCCAGTACACACAGTAAATGGAAAAAACAAGATGGCCTTTCCCTCTTTTTCTTTCTTTCCGACTGAAAATATATTTGTCTGGCCACTTATCTCTTACACTGAGAGAACTGGCCCTCATGTCCCTCTTGTCCACTGTGGGTCTCTGCCAGACCCTGCCACATCAGCAGTAAGATTCCTGTTGGAGTAACAGACTCAGGGACCAGCTACAGCTTCCCAGCTCTGCACGGTGCCCTCCGTCCATGCGGTGGGGACACACATGCCAGGAGGAAGGGTGACTTACCAGAGCCATCCCCAGGGTGGGGATAAAGGCTGGAGCTGGAGGACACCAAGACCCACAGCTTTTTGATGATTCTGGGTAGCTTTTCCATCCCAGCAGTATTCCTGCTTCCATTTACTCCCACCACTTACTGCTGGTTGAAAATGATAGACTTCAGGCCATGGTATTTTCAAGTCAAGATGGGCAAACAGGTTAATAAATTTGCTCAAGGTTATTGCGATCTCAGCAGTGGCGTCATGGACAGAGCTGAAGACCTCCACCTCTCAGACTGCTTTGTAACCCTGGTTACTAACTGCCTACGTGATGAATTTTACTTCTACAGGTACTGTAGAAGTGAGTAGATGTGTGGGAGAGGGTAGAATGGGTGGGAAATGGGTCAGAAGATGGGTGGGAGAGGACCTGTGCGAAATGAGTCCTGCTTTAGCTTTTGTCTAGACCATAGGTTGTCCTTGAAGGAAATACTAGAATGCATTGAGGAAATAGAAATTATGAAGCAGGAACATCTGACTTCCTCACCAGGAAACATAAAATCACATCCCTCCATTGGGCCACTCTGGAAGATCCATGAAGTTATGCTGGAGAGGACTGGCCTGTTGTGCCAAACAGTAAACACACATTTATATAATTAGAATGAGCTTTCATGTTGTCTGTTTTATTAAAGGACTTCTGTCTCCCAAGTCACCTTTCTTGAAGAAAAACATGTATCATCCCAAATCAGGGATCTCAAAAGCCTTAGCGACTGTGAAGTCTTTCTTTACAGTCTCTTCCAAGCTAGTCCTAAAGGGTTTGTGTTTGAAAAACAGAGCCTTTACAGAAAAAATAGTATTTTTAGCCTCATTCAGTATCTCAGCTGAACAAGAATCCATCGGTTCTCTGAAGACCTCAGAGCTTCGGGATCAGCCTACTGTCAACCCTTGGGATGTGGAAGCTTCCTAAAGGCCACCATGCCATACTTGCCATCAGCGTATATGTATTTAATCAGGCTCTTGACAGGTAAAGACTGTGAAAAGAGGACAGTTTGTTCTCCCAAGCTGTTCGCTCTCTAAGCCCCCTGTTTATTTTGGAAGTGAATGAATAACATTGTGCTGGGAAAGGAAATTAAAAAAGCAGGGTTGTAATTTACAGTAGAGAAAAGAACAGATTTAAGGGCCTTTTTTTTTTACCCTCCTTCTCCCTCCTCCTTTCCCCCTCTTTTCACTGCTCTGGTTCCAAACAACCAAACGTGCTACAGCTGAAAAAGAGGACCTCAAGCCTTCCTTACTGCTGGCAACAAGAAGTGAGTTACAATTGCCAGTCTCTGTATTCTTGCCAAGAGAACAAACTGCTTCAAGGCAAAAGAAAAAAAAAAAAGGAGGTTTATCAAAACCAAATGCCACTGGAAATCCTAACGCTGCAGAGCCCAATTCAAGATGTACGTTGAAACCTATCCCCAGACATTTAAGGAAAAAGAAGAAAATGGATTCTTTAATAGAATATTTAAAATATAACAATTGCTTTGGAGTGAGGAATTCTACTCTCTCTGGTTCTTATAAAAGCTCTAATTTTTTTTTCCTTCATCTCTAAGTAAACTCCCAGCAGTTTTCTTTGAAAGTGGATCCTAGGCAGGCACCTCTTTTCCAAAGCGCTCAACATTGTTCTAATGAGATGTGATAGGTGGTTTGGAGTAGGAGCTGGTCCAAGCAGCGGAGGTATCGCTTTATTGTGTGTTTGTTTTTCTTTTAAAATCCAGCGATCTGGCTACTCTTCATTTTCACTTTAATGCTTCTTATTATTTTGTTTCTAACCTGTCCCCTGGATCCAAATCAGATCCAGCCTCCTTCCCCCTTCCAAGCATTCACTGCAGAATGGAAAAGGAGGAAATTCAAGGCTTTTATTTTTAGAGTAGTCACAGTTTTGAAGGCCAGAGGGAATGAACTATTTGGACCATCTAGTTTGATTGTTGGACACCACAGGCCATAGAATTTCATGCTGTGATTTGTGCATTTTGTGCAGGAACTGGACAACACTTTCTGGGAAACCACCCAAGCATCAAGTTCTGCAGGAGCCATCACAACCTTGGGCGTATAAACCTAATGGGTAAGTCTCACCCCTACAAGTTGTGCCAATTTTTTGCCTAGAACACTTGCAAGTCCCAGTTCAAGACATTCAAGCTTACAATAACTTTAGAAGATACTCTATCATGTGCTGTCTTTGTCCCGAGCTGTACCTGCAGGCCATGGTTAGGTCTGTGGCTCCTGTTTCATTTCAGCAAACATGCTGGCCTGCTAACTTAAGCATCCACGGTCAAATGTCATCTGAAAGGCAAGTGGCATTAGCTCACGGTGACGTAGCAACCATCAGCAAATTCTACCTTTAAGCTGAAACCAGAGTCTGCAGTCAAACTAACTGACAGAAATATCCCAAAATAGTGGGCGGAGGGAGAAACTGCACAGTCAGGCTCTAATTTCGTCTGAGAGATGGGGAAGTTCCTGGTGCCTGTCTACGTGAAAGCCTTTCCCACCTTACTCCTGCCCATAGGGAGGAGTATGTAATCACAATCTGGCCTCAGCCAACAGACAGAGCTGTTATCCATCAGACCAAAGCCCAGACCTGACGTTGTTCAGCATCACAGCCGAGATGGAGTCACCATCCCTGGAAGTATTTAAAAGACGTGTAGATGAGGCGCTTAGGGATATGGTTTAGTGGGCATGGTGGTGTTGGGCTGACGGTTGGACTTGATAATCTTAGAGGTCTTTTCCAACCTTAATGATTCTATGATTCTATGATTCTATAAGAGGCAGTTCAAAAGGGCAAAGCAATCGAGAGTAACTTCCCAAGCTGGTTGTGAACTGGGAAGCCATCACCCATGTTGCATATCAGCGCTCAGGGCAGCAGGCTGAACTGTCACTGGTGGGCAAGTCTCAGAGGGCTTCCCAACTGCAGCTGCAGGCATAGAGGTTTAACGGAGTACACTGCAAGCGATGCGTGCCAAAAGATCAGGGTGATCAGGGTGAGCTCCACCATGCAGACCCAGTTTAAATCACTCCCTAGTTGCCCCAAACTAAGCAGCTTCACTATCAGGTGTATTTTCCAGATCCTGAATCCATTCTTTAAATCTTTTCTGAACCTTTCCCATTTACCCCGTGTCTTCCTTGAAGTTCTCCAGATGTGCAATACAACAACAGCCTCACTAACGCAAATACAGATGCAAGGCCATCTCCTACACATTATTTTCCTGCTTATTGCTGGCAAACATCCCTGACAGATGCAATCATACATGTTTTGCTGGGGGGTTTTGTTGATTGCACCAGGGAAAGAATCACCATTTCATTGTTTCAAATGCTGTCCACTATCCATGTGACCTCTTCGGTGTGTGACCATACTTGCTCTTCTGTTATCTTCTTGAGGTTAATTGAATATCAAGTCATCTGTTTCAAAACCTCTTTGATTGGTGCTTATTTATGCCAACCCTTCAGCATACAAGTGTGCCTCACCAGAGATACCTCTGTCTATGTTTGCCTCTCCAAACTGCAACACAACAAAACTATTGCGATGTTTTCCTCCTCCACCCAACCACATGGCTGTGATGAAGAGAATGCAGTTTAGACCCGGAGAGGAGGGTGCCAGAGGAAATAAGAGGTTCTGGATGCAATCTTGGGGCCTTGTAGATTGACGTGAATTCCAAGTTTTGTTTCCTCCAGTAAAGTGCCTCTGTAATTGTTACCCTGATATTTATATTTTCACTTATTAAATCTGTGCCACGTAATAAAATGTGCTATAAATTAAAGGCAGAGTAGGAGCTTTTTCATCTGTTCTCTGCTCTGTGTCAGCCTCGGGATGTTGCGTTATGGAGCCTTTCCTGGTTCACCAAGCCTCCTGCTCCATTATGTCAAAAGAGAAACCGGTGAAATATTCCCTTGTTATTAACTGTTAATGTCCGAGTTTTTGAAATTTTTTTTTTTTTTTAAAACACAATGCTCTGAAATTGAAATCGGAGCTGCAGCACATTAGCAGCTGTTAACACATCTCTGTTAGCTTGTCCACCAGCCGTGGAGCACAGATCCCTTCTGCTCCGCAGCTGAGCTGCCAAGCTCTGTTTCAAATGAAAGCACAGCTCAGCTTCAAAGCCTGCCTCCAGAGCAAAGCTTCCTCAGCATCAAAGGTGTGGACAGGCCCTTACCATGATGCACATCAGTCTCGACATCCAGATCCCAGTGAGGCTTTCCTAGGAGCTAATCAGGATTTGCATGAAAACAAGAAATCAAGCAAAAGGCTCGCCAGGATTTAGATGCTGGATTTGAACTCCACATTATCTGTTGACTAAGCACAGATTTCCACCCGCTGACTGGTTTTCCCTAGATTTATGGAGATAAGTGACCAGCACAAACATTGCCCGTGTCTGTGGGTGCCCCTCTCTGCTTCTTTGCTTGCACCTGAAGAGCGAGACATGGCTCACGTGAAGGTGGTGTAGAAGGGTGGCTGGCTTGGGTGGCACCTTGGGATGGTGGCTGTCTCCTCAGCTTTTCACAGCTGCAGAGGCAGTGTGTGCTTGCAGGAACTGGGACAGGGAAGGGAATCGTTGATATCTGAGTGGTCCTGTATCACCACTAAAATGTCTACAGTGTTTAAACGGGGTGGCAACAGCAGAATTGCCAGAAATTTCTCTAAAAGTTGAATAAAAAAAGTTGTCAGCTACCTGTAGGGAACTCAGGGGACTGTGGAAATAAATATTAGGATATCCTTGGTGATACCTCAATGAAAATTTTTTATATGCTCAAACCATATGCCTAACCTGGATCCAAATTCAGATCTGAGCTCTAATCAGACTGTGAAAGTCCTCAGTCCATGCTGCAATGGCTCCCTACCCAGGCTGTGAAACCCTTGAGCCCTTGGGCCAGAGCTCAGCAGTGTAAGTTGACTTGCTTCTTGTTTTCAGTTTAAAAAGGAGGTGAGAGGGGCTTCGGAAGCTGCTGTTAATAATTTCTTGGCTGCTGGCCCTCAGCTGATATCAAGGTCCAGGAATGATGGGGAGAGAAAAGGAGGGGGTCTTCTCTCCACTTTGACCTGTTCCCAGGGTCCAGCTTTAGGTGATAGTGACACCAAGACCTAGAAATACAGGGAAGGAGGATCAGGACTTCTCCCTTACCGTTCCTCATCCCTCATGTCTCTGAGCTCTGTTCCAGCAGCACGGCTGATGATACCAGAAGCCAAGGCTGTGAGTCGGAGCTGGGCAGCTGGGACCTGTGCCTCACTGCAGAGGAAAGTTCAGTAAATTCATCGATAGCTTAATAGCTTCATAGTGACGTTTAATGTATGAAGAAGCTATATCCATTCTGCATCGCCTCTGAAGAGGCAGTGATCCATACCTGATAAGTGGCAGCTTTTTTCATTGTTGTAATTGCTTAGCAAGTGAATATCCAAATCGATCTGCAGAATGAGTACAGCGGTCTGAAGGACAGTGTAGTTCT